>NC_090265.1:550105274-550342774 GCF_040414725.1 Anabrus simplex | reverse complement strand
TTTTTAAGACAGCCGAAGGTGGGGACCAGCCCCTCTCCGTCTCCGGAATTCAGAGGCGTAGAGCCGTGGTCATTCCTCCTCTGCTTGGTTGGGTGGTCAGAGTGCAGAGCTGTTGGACCATAAACCAGCCGTGACCACTTGTAGGCCCAGACTCACCCTGCAACCGCCGACCCGATGTTCGAGCTCTTACCCACACTGAACACTACAGGTCTGGGATTATACGGGAAGCTGTGGAAATACGTATTTCAACAGGAACACTCTCTGTCACTTAATACGCGGTTGCCAGCCATTAAGGATTTATATAGGCGTCTTTTCACTATTATTACTTCATTCCGATTTTTTCCAAATTCGTATTAACCTCATCACGAGATGGTTCGCACTGCGCACAGGGAGCCATCTAGTGGCCAACGAGAGTACCACTTACTGTAGACAACGGTAAATCATTCTTAAGTTCAAGTCATTCAAGCCTTCATTCATTTTTGGAGGTCTTACTCGTGAACAGACGGGATTAACTTTTGAAGACCCAGAGTTCTCTGTAAAAAAAAAAAAAAAAATCTCCGCTTATTATCGTATCTATATACAAACTATTATTATCTATGTAATGTCATAATCATTCATTGTGCAAAATTTGAATCACCAGTATACTGTATTTCAAGGAAAGTGTGTGTTTGGTGGTTACTTACACTAATGCCTGTATTTCATGTAATTTAATTGGTCAGTTTCATTTGTAAATGGTTTGAAGGAATGCAGTTTATCACGTTTCTATTGACCTAAGGGGAAGTATAACTGGGCAACCACCCTAAGCAAAATCTGAAAAGTTCCAATAATGCTTAGAATGAATGTATTGTCCAAAGAAATACAAGCGCCATAGAGGGCTTTATAATGAAAGACTCCCCAGGCCTCGGAGACCTAACACCGTCGGAACAGAAAAAGAACAACAGTTGACCAAAGGAGGTCGGATAAGAAATATGAAAGCGAGTAGCCTGACACAAATAACTGGAAGCAATGTCAGGCTTAAAAGTGCTACAAAAATGAAAGCCTCTGGGACCCCTTTTAGTCTCCTTTTACGACAGGCTAGAGATACCGTGAGTGTAATCTACCGGCCCCACCCACAGGGGGAAAGTAACATTATTATTCCTGTCCTATTACTAAATTCATTAGTCATCCCGTACCGTAGTTAGGTCTAGTTGTACGGCTGAATATCCTTCCTTACGCCAAAGCTGTGTGGTGGGACGTCATCAGTAATACGTGTTTCTATGGTGGATGGTAGTGTGATGTGTTTAGTTTGTATGAAGATAATAATAATAATAATAATAATAATAATAATAATAATAATAATAATAATAATAATAATAATAATAATAATAATAATAATAAAGTAACAATAATAATATCAGCGGTTTCCCCGGATATTTAAACTGCGCTCCTTCTCTACGGCCATTTATACCAACGGACTTGTACTTGTAAACTTCCAAAGAATTTCGTCTTCTACAGTTAGATGGCTCTAACATCGATTTGCTAGCTCACTCTCACGCACCAAAAACAAACCTAGAACTTAGGAAATTTCATTTTTGTTATTGGTAACCTTTCTCTGAAGACGGATTTTTAAATGAACCGAAGTTGTCAGCACTTCTGCTGGTTCCTCCTCTACTGTAATCTAAATATCAGATGCTTGTAAATGTTCTCTAGCCAATCAAAAACCGGGGTTGTGTACAGGAATCCAGCCTATCAGCAGAGTGTAGTTCAATTTAATCGGGAAGCTTCCGCTTACAGAACTACATAAGCAGGGCACTTTAGGGCCGTCTTGTCTGAATTACTCCAGTGCCTGGGAGCGTGACCTGACGGAGGCTTAGGAGGCAGGAGCGCGGCCTACTTGAAGAATATCCAGCGATACAAGGTAATGGCAGAATTTTCCTAAACATGTGATAGCGCCTGCGGGTAGTTTGAGGGGAAGGTTTTAACTGTTTTCTTTTAATGTAATTTTGTAAACTGGTGGTTTAAATGTAGGATTTTCGGCGAAGTCTGAGGATTCTGTTTCTATTCCCTCCCGGGAAATATGTCATGTAAGGGAAAGAAGAGTGGTGACCCTCTGCCGTCTCCCACTCAATCTTGCAATTGGGTGATTAAAGTTTTCAAACTGTAAATTTTGAAACTTTCGTCTTGGCTTTAAAGTTTCCTCCTTTAGTCGCCCTTTTGTAGTATGGGATTAACCTCTGTATTTTTGGTCCGTAAACGCACTTAGGCTTTAAGTAATTTCTATAAGAAGTGTTGGAGTTTCGCCTTCTTGCCTTTTGTTGATGGCCGGTTATGTGCAACCATTTCTCCTTTACTCTTAAGGCCATGTACTGTACTTACTTACTTACTTATCCGGCGCTACAGCCCTATGTGAGCCTTGGCCTCTTCTACGATAGTCCGCCATCTACTTCGATCCTGAGCGGCTGCTCTCCATGGGCGGATGTTCATTGCCCTCAGGTCGGCTTCAACTTCATCGCTCCATCTAATACGGGGCCTTCCTTGTCGCCGTGTTTCATCTACTCGGGATTTAACTACTTTTCTTGGCATTCGATCTTCCTCCATTCTTTCCACATGGCCAAGCCATCGCAATGCCTTAATAAATCTAACTGTATCCTCCTGGTCTAATATGTTCTGTATTTCAGCATTCGTCCTTATCCTCCAACCATTCTGGTCTTGAATTGGGCCATATATTCGTCTAATAATATTTCTTTCAAATATTCTTAATTTATTTGCATCATCAACTAAAAGGTTCCAGGCTTCTGAGCCATATGCCACTACAGGTGTAATAAGGGTCTTATATATTTTGAATTTTGTAGATTTAGACAATAGACGGGATTTAAATAATGTAAGATTTGTATAATAGGCCCTGTTTCCAGCTATTATTTTACGATGAATCTCCTCACTTATTCTATTATTGTTTGTAAACATGGTTCCCAAATACTCAAAACTTCGTACATTCTCAAAATTATGCCCATTTATTGTCAGATTATCCTGACTTCTTCTGTCATCTATAACAGACACATGCATATACTTAGATTTACTGTCATTCACCTCCAATCCCATCCGTTTTCCTGCTTCCTCCATTTCAAGAAACATTTCCTTCAAATATCTATCATTCCTGGCCATTAACACTACATCATCTGCATACGCACAAATTTGTTTAGATTTATATACAATATTTCCGGTATCCATTATTTTTTCAAGGACTTGGTTAATTGCCAGATTAAACAAAGTAGCTGAGAGTACATCACCTTGTCTGATTAAGAGCAAACTGATTTCCAATTCTTCCATCCACCATCACCTTTTCCCTTACTTCTCCTAAAGTTATTCTGATCATCCTAATCAGTTTCTGTGGTATATCTATCGTCTCCATATACACTGACTGACAGAGCAAATGCAACACCAAGAAGGAGTGGTCAGAACTTTATGCCAATTGCAGGGTAGACTGACGTCACTGAGGTATGCTCATGATGTGAAATGCGCCGCTGTGCTGCGCACGTAGCGAACGATAAATGGGACACGGCGTTGGCGAATGGCCCACTTCGTACCGTGATTTCTCAGCCGACAGTCATTGTAGAACGTGTTGTCGTGTGCCACAGGACACGTGTATAGCTAAGAATGCCAGGCCGCCGTCAACGGAGGCATTTCCAGCAGACAGACGACTTTACGAGGGGTATGGTGATCGGGCTGAGAAGGGCAGGTTGGTCGCTTCGTCAAATCGCAGCCGATACCCATAGGGATGTGTCCACGGTGCAGCGCCTGTGGCGAAGATGGTTGGCGCAGGGACATGTGGCACGTGCGAGGGGTCCAGGCGCACCCCGAGTGACGTCAGCACGCGAGGATCGGCGCATCCGCCGCCAAGCGGTGGCAGCCCCGCACGCCACGTCAACCGCCATTCTTCAGCATGTGCAAGACACCCTGGCTGTTCCAATATCGACCAGAACAATTTCCCGTCGATTGGTTGAAGGAGGCCTGCACTCCCGGCGTCCGCTCAGAAGACTACCATTGACTCCACAGCATAGACGTGCACGCCTGGCATGGTGCCGGGCTAGAGCGACTTGGATGAGGGAATGGCGGAACGTCGTGTTCTCCGATGAGTCACCCTTCTGTTCTGTCAGTGATAGTCACCGCAGACGAGTGTGGCGTCGGCGTGGAGAAAGGTCAAATCCGGCAGTAAATGTGGAGCGCCCTACCGCTAGACAACGCGGCATCATGGTTTGGGGCGCTATTGCGTATGATTCCACGTCACCTCTAGTGCGTATTCAAGGCACGTTAAATGCCCACCGCCACGTGCAGCATGTGCTGCGGCCGGTGGCACTCCCGTACCTTCAGGGGCTGCCCAATGCTCTGTTTCAGCAGGATAATGCCCGCCCACACACTGCTCGCATCTCCCAACAGGCTCTACGAGGTGTACAGATGCTTCCGTGGCCAGCGTACTCTCCGGATCTCTCACCAATCGAACACGTGTGGGATCTCATTGGACGCCGTTTGCAAACTCTGCCCCAGCCTCGTACGGACGACCAACTGTGGCAAATGGTTGACAGAGAATGGAGAACCATCCCTCAGGACACCACCCGCACTCTTATTGACTCTGTACCTCGACGTGTTTCTGCGTGCATCGCCGCTCGCGGTGGTCCTACATCCTACTGAGTCGATGCCGTGCGCATTGTGTAACCTGCATATCGGTTTGAAATAAACATCAATTATTCTTCCGTGCCGACTCTGTTTTTTCCCCAACTTTCATCCCTTTCGAACCACTCCTCCTTGGTGTTGCATTTGCTCTGTCAGTCAGTGTATTAATATAGCTTATCCTTGTATATACTGTCAAATGCTTGTCTAAAATCTACAAATAACATATGTAGATCTATATTATGCTCATAGCATTTTTCCATCATTTGACGTACCACGAATATTTGATCTAATGTGCTCCTATTTCGCCTGAAGCCACACTGTACTTCATCCAATCTCTCTTCAGCATATGAAATTAGATATTGTAATAGTATATTTGAAAATACTTTATAGATGATATTCAGTAATGTAATTCCCCTATAATTAGTACATTCGTATTTATTTCCCTTCTTATATATTGGGAAAATTATTCCTGTATTCCACTCATCAGGTATCCGTTCTTCCTCCCAAATCTTAATAATCAGTTCATGTACCTCTTGTAGCATTTCTTTGCTACTATTTTTAATCAGTTCACTTGTTATTCCGTCTTCTCCTGCTGCTTTATGGTTATTTAATTTTGCAATAGCATTTTCTACATCTTTCAATGTGGGGGCATTTATACATTGTTCTGGCCCACTCTGCTCCATATGCCTCTCACTTTCTTCCACCTCTTTCCTTGTTAAGGAGCTCTCGGAAGTATTCGGTCCATCTTTCACTTATTTCCTCTTCATTCTGTATTCTTACAGCCATTCAATCTTGGCTTATACCCCTTCGTGAAATAATTAATTTCATTATAGAATTCCTTTGTCCTCTTCTGTAACCTTTGTGTCTCTATACTTTCTAGTTTCTTCTTAATCATCTCTCTTTTCTTCTTACAGATGTTATTAGCTTCACGTCTGCATTTCTCATACTTTTCCCTATTTGACCTTGTATCTCTCTGCAACACTTTTGCTCTTGCTGCATTCTTCCTTCCAATCGCTTCCTCACACTCCATATGAAACCAAATATTTCTTTTCTTTTTAGCTATACCCAGTGCTTCTTGTGCCGCATTTTGTATGCACTTTTGAACTTTTGCCCACTTCTCCTCTATTCCAGATACTTGTCCAATCGTCTGTAAAGTATTATTCATTTTTGACTGGAATTCTTGTTTTCCTTCTGGTTGTTGTAGTTTTTCCAAATTCCATTTCCTTCTTTCCGTAGGTTGTCTCCTCTGTCCTGTTGCCAATTTTTGCCTCACTATTGCTTTTACTAAATAATGATCAGAATCACAGTTTGGCTCTCTGCACGTCCTTACGTCAATAATGGATGCTGCATGCCTCATAGTCACTAGTACATGATCTATTTGATTTACTACTGTGCTTCCTGGCATCTTCCACGTTCCTTTATGTATTTTCTTATGATCAAAGCAGGTGCTTTTAATTATAAGACCACTCGTAGTTGCAAACTGTCCCAAGTGAAAACTATTCTCATTTGATTCTTCATGTAGTGTATATTTCCCTGCTATTGGTCTCATACACTCTTCCATTCCCACCTTGGCATTGAAATCTCCTAAAATAATAATCATGTCACATCTTGGTCCCTCTTCAACGATTTGTACTAACTCATCATAAAATTGTTCCTTCCTTTCCTCATCCACATCTTCAATTGGTGCATGTGCTGATACAACAGTTATGTTCCTAAACTTCCCCTTAATCCGAAGCTTACATATTCTATCTGAGATCGGTTCAAATCCTATTACACTCTTCTTCAATTTCCCATGTACTATAAATCCCGTACAGAACTGTCCTGCCGTGGTTTCCCATTTTCACACCAGGCAAATGCCGGAGCTGTACCTTAATTAAGGCCACGGCCGCTTCCTTCCACTTCCTAGGCCTTTCCTATCCCATCGTCGCCATAAGACCTATCTGGGTCGGTGCGACGTAAAGCAAAATAGCAAAAAAAAAAAAAAAAAAAAGAACTGTCCTGTTCTTTCTTCCGGCCCACTGTAATAGAGGTTATAATCTTTCTTTTCAATACATTCTTGCCCTTTCCATCTTATTTCCTGAATGGCTACTAAGTGGTATCCAAATCTTTTTGTTTCATTTACTATTTCTTGCATTTTTCCCGGTTTCTTTTTTTTTTTTTGCTAGTTGTTTTACGTCGCACCGACACAGATAGGTCTTATGGCGACGATGGGACAGGAAAGGGCTGGGAGTTGGAAGGAAGCGGCCGTGGCCTTAAGGTACAGCCCCAGCATTTGCCTGGTGTGAAAATGGGAAACCACGGAAAACCATTTTCAGGGCTGCCGACAGTGGGATTCGAACCTACTATCTCCCGAATACTGGATACTGGCCGCACTTAAGCGCCATGTCGCCATGTTTATATCCGCTTTCCTTACTCGTGTCCTTTTCCTAAGCTTTTGTCGTCTTTGATTTCTATCCGGTTTTCTCGTAGAGGTCTTCTGAACAATGCTTTTTTTTTTTTTTTTACAAGGTGAGGCCGTTAACCCCACGCTCAACCCTATCCACTGGCTGGGGACATTGATTTTGGAGCATCCTACTCCTAGACAGGTTGTCTTCACCACGACTAAGGAGTCCGGTCTACCCCGTAGTATGGGTAATTATTCCCCTGTTTATCCTATATTATCCATAAGGCAGCTGTTCTTCGTTGCAGCTCAAAACGCTTTTAAGGCTTGTCATTCACCAAATCAACCATCTCGCAGTGGTCTAGTGGTAGCTCACGTCTTGGACTCGGCATACGCCACTGGTCCCATGGTGTTTCAGGCATGGTAGAACAACATAAATTCATAAAGGTGCAGTTACGGACAATCTTCAGAACTGGCGATCTGTAACAATCTGCTCCATATTGCGGACCATTGTTGAAAGGGTGATAGATAAAATGCTCAGGAAAAAAGTTGAATTCACTCCTAATCAGAATGGTTTTGTATTTTGCCCAGGAACTATAATTAATTAATTAATTTATTGTAGACGGTTGTATGAAAGACTCAAAACTTAAAAGGAGAGACTGCTGCATTGCATCCCTAAAGCGTTTGATATAATGCCAGTTCCGTGGTGTAGGGGTAGCGTGCCTGCCTCTTACCCGGAGGCCCAGGGTTCGATTCCCGGCCAGGTCAGGGATTTTTACCTCGACCTCAGGGCTGGTTCGATGGCCACTCAGCCCACGTAATTACAACTGAGGAGCTATCTGACGGTGAGATAGCGGCCCCGGTCTAGAAAGCCAAGAATAAGGGCCGAGATAATTCATCGTGCTGACCACACGACACCTCGTAATCTGCAGGCCTTTGGGCTGAGCAGTGGTCGCTTGGTAGGCCAAGGCCCTTCAAGGGCTGTAGTACCACGGGGTTTGGTTTGATATAATGTATCCCATGAGCTTAAGGGACGAGCTCTCAGCACCATTTCTGTTTCACCAAAACTTAGATCGCTAATTAAACATCTCTTTAGGAAAATTCAACCCGCATACAAATTAACGGAGTAACTAGAGCCGGGCTGAGTAGCTCGGACTTGGCAGGTTCGATCCTAGCTCAGTCCGGTGCTATTTGAAGGTGCTCAAATATGTCAGCCTCGTGTCGATAGATTTACTGGCTCATAAAAGAACTCCTGCGGGACAAACTGCAGGCACCTAGGCGTTTCCAAAAACCGTAAAATTAGTTAGTGAGACGCAAAAACCAGTAACTTTATTATTATGGAACAACTAGAACAAGTCAAATCCCTATCAAGACAGGCGTAGCTCAAGGTGCTCCACTCTCTTTCTCTCCCCTGTAACCTACTATTTAATTTAGCAGTCGATAATATTGCGAGAGAACTAACTGAAAGGTAAATAGCCGAGGAATATGGGTAGAACTTAATCCCGACTATGAAAAATCTGAAGGCGGTTGCTTTTGCCGATGATTTGGTGCTTCTGTGGAGGAACAAAGCAGCAGTTGAACATCTTCTTACAGATTGCTTTAGCCAAGATCGGACTCCAAGTAAATATTAGAATAAGTAAGGCCATACTGATATGTAAAGGTTAGCTTATCACCTCTGCTCTCACACCTCTGGATGAGAATGCAAATGTGCATTTCACCGGATTTAAAGCAATATGGTACCCAAGGGTAACATTTCAAGTCAAAATTTAACTTAATCCTTCTGCAGTAATCAACTCACAAGGAATTTGATCCAGCTGGTTTGTTCGCTCCTTCTCATTCCGAATCAGAAGTTAAATATACTCAACCAATATATTTGGCCGCAGGTAATCTACCCATTCCAGTGTGCACCTCTTGAAACACCAGTCAATGAAACTTCTTGGTGACGTTCATAAAATAATGAGTTTCGTAACAGAAATTATCGGATTAGCAACTGATGCCCCAGATGCAATGATTTGCGCACCACGCAGTCTTAGAGGATTCGGAATTTTAAAAGCCCAATGGGAGGTTTTCATTCACCATTTAAATATTCGCAATAGGCTGATGTATGCGACCATTATGCCTTTGCTGGCAGGACCTAGTGTTTACAGTGCACTATGTCTTCTGGTATAGGCTAGAGCAATTTTGTTACTTTCATAGATCTGTCTCTGTCTTATCCTTGGCTTTGACATTATGAAAGTGACTGAGGTATGAGCGATGCTAGTAATGCCAATCTTTATGCAGCCAGTCCCTGCTATGAATGGTGTGAAAATGTTGCTCATAGGGTCAGTTGATGTATGCATTTCAGTGGGCTTGGCAGACTGGTATGTCATAGCAACTCTGGCTCGGCGAGGAAAGCAACGGGGAACTACCTCACTCCTCATTTCCCTAGTACGCCTCTTCAGTGATGCCTAGGCCATCTATGACAGCTGATGGCAAAGCTGTTGAGGATCCCACCAGCGGAATCGCTGACGGACTGAACATACATACATACATACATACATACATACATGCGACCATGCATCGAAGCCACTAGAGAGCTCCGTACTGAAATCGCACGTTGCCTTGAACGCTTACCGCTTAGCAAGTTGAACATCTCGGAAACCTCTTCTTATGCTCATGCAGAAAGTACTCCGTGAAGATTACTTTAGAAGTTGGTGCACCTTACCATCCAAGGATAAGGGAGTAATATTATTTTTCCACTGGAGGAAAGGACACGCTTGGATCAGTAATGAGAGGTATGTCATGCGGACAATGGACAGAAGCAATTAAAATGAACTCTAATGTAATTCCAGTTCGATCTCTCCTTGGAAGGAACATCCCGTTGCAGATGATGTGACGAATTCGAAACCTTACTTCATGTATTAGGGTTCTGTCGTAAGGGAGAGCTGATGAGAATTAATCGACACAATACCGTTCGCACAGTGATTGCTGCAAGCCTCCGTAAAGAACAACATTTGGAGGTCTAAGAAGACGTAGGATGTCATTCCACAGATGGATCCACAAAATGAGCTGATGTTGTTATTGACCGGGCAAAAGGTACGGGTATGGTGATTGATCCCAATATAACCATCGATGAAATGAACAACGGCCTCGATTAATGTGTGAGGAGAAAAAAGTATGGGATTAAAAAATGAGAAGTCATTGGGCTTATGATTGGCGCCAGAGGGACAATTCCTTAGGAGACGCTAAAGCTGATAATAACAAAAAAATCGCGGATATCATCATCCAGACCATAGCGGACTCGAGGCTGAGAAATTCGTTGGCGATTTTTAGACACTACTCGTACTCCCTGACGTGAAACATCATGTATTGGATTTTCTTTTCCAATAAAATCAGAAAGAGAAAGTCCAGCTGATGATTGATAATTTCACGACTCAAACCCAGCTTACATCAAAACAACAGATTAGAGAAATACTGTTCACATGAACTGATTAGGAGGCCGAACATTTCGATTCCGTAATAGAGATGGCTGTCAGGTGGATTCTCTCTCTTGATTTAGATGTCTTCAGTAAGACTTTCACGGCTGGGCTACTGAACTAGTTTAAATGTTACTGCGTGAAGATATTGTGAGCTGCTGCAACTGGGAGACAACAGAATCTGGGAGGAGCATTCACCGCCATAATTATAACAGATCAATGATAAACAATGGGCAGCGTGCCAGATGTGACTCGGCTGTTCCATACGAATGGAGATCACTAATGTTTTAATTCGTACTTATGGATATGCCGCCTCTGTGGTGTAGTGGTTAGCGTGATTAGCTGCCACCCCCGGAGGTCCGGGTTCGATTCCCGGCTCTGCCATGAAATTTGAAAAGTGGTACGAGGGCTGGAACGGGGTCGACTCAGCCTCGGGAGGTCAACTGAGTAGAGGTGGGTTCGATTCCCACCTCAGCCATCCTCGAAGTGGTTTTCCGTGGTTTCCCACTTCACCTCCAGGCGAATGCCGGGATGGTACCTAACTTAAGGCCACGGCCGCTTCCTTCCCTCATCCTTGCCTATCCCTTCCAATCTTCCCATCCCCCTACAAGGCCCCTGTTCACCATAGCAGGTGAGGCCGCCTGGGTGAGGTACTGGTCATACTCCCCAGTTGTATCTCCCGACCAAGAGTCTGAAGCTCCAGGACACTGCCCTTGCGGCGGTAGAGGTGGGATCCCTCGCTGAGTCCGAGGGAAAAACCGAACCTGGAGGGTAAACAGATGATGATGATGATGATGATGACTTATGGATATGCATTTGCTAACCTTTATTCGTCTTTGATCGGGCGTTATGTTTACGATTTCTTTTCTCCAGTCAGTGATTTAAGGAAAGTATTTATGTTCCCAGATATCCACTGCATGGTAAGAACTGGCGTAGTGGACTCTTTAACTGACATAATTTCAACTTGCATGTTGCAGGCTCTCTTGTTGTTTCCACTTACTTGAGCCAAGATTCTCTATTTCATTCTTTTTATCCGAATTACCTTAGGCAGCTCCTTTCTTACAACTGGGTCGTTCCAGAGATTTTTCTTTTTAAGGATTTTTCATTTCTGTAGCCAATATCTTCAACTTCGAATGTTGGACCTTACCCTCTTTTCCCTATTTGTTACAAAAGACAGGCAAATGTAATTTGTTAATTCTCAAAACAACAATTATAGTAATTTAGGGATATCTCGACACGCTAAGCAAAAACCTGTTATTTTGATCATGCTTTATTTGTAAAATATTTCAATTATTTCCCAGGTGATTTTGTACACAGTTAGCTTATGTTTTCTATTATTTATGAAAAAAAAATAACATTTCATAACATGTTAAAGTATCAAATAAATGAAGGATGCAATAATGTCCACTTCTCCCGCACTTAGGGAGAACCTGACACTAGGTAGGAACTCCGAATAGTTACGCAACTATGGTACACAGTGGGTACATATAAACTGCTCATCGTTTCGATTTTCCACACACACATCTCGTGGAACCATTTCTTGCATTCTACACTACATTGGACCCATGCCTCATTACGGTTGTCGTCACATACTGCGCAGTAATTCTCAGAGCAACGAAGACTGCTTAATCCCCGTTGCGCACGCCGAGTTCTCGTTGTTGTCCTTCAGTTTGAAGGATTCTTTTCATTTTCGCTTTTCGTATTCTTTAAATTTTCCCGATAATCCTTTGAAGTCACCGTGGCGGTTGGGGGGGAAGCAACACATCTCTATTCATAAAGCTGATGCCTTATCAAGCACATCCGGATCTTTGCAGTGCGTGAGTGTCCGTCGATTATGATCCGAATCCTGCCCCGAGGTTTGTAACGGTTTAGGTGATCAAGGAATAATGAAAATACCTCAGTGGTCATATACACTGATTCGGACATTTTAACAACTGATCCGCTGGGCATTCCTTTTGTGTGTATCTTTGCCTTACCCTTTTCATTATAACATTGGTTGGGATAGCATATCCAATATCATTACCACACACCATTACTGTTACCGTAGATCCCTCTTCTGCCGTGGTGCTATGAAACACGTTTTTCTTTCCTTTTTCACTGATAATCTTCCCTGCCTTAAATATGAGCTGAACACCAGTTTCATTGACATTGAAAATATTACCAGGCTCTTGAAAAACCCCGTCACATCCAACCATTGCATTTTGTTTTTTAAATATGCTTATTAACACCATTCCTCTGAGTGAACCTAAAAGCCAGTTCTCGTAAGTCGGTCACTGTTCGCCCAAACCCCTTAGAATCGAGATGAAAAAGATGGTTGACTAACTGGTCCTCCATAGCTTTGTCAATTGTTGCTCCTTTTTCCACTTTTCTATTGGTAGATATACCAGATAGTATTCTGGATCTGAGTGTATTCCTTGGAATACTGAAATACTTAGCAGCTATTGCTAAAGTAGTTCCATTTTCTTTCACGTCCTTAATAGCCGCAGCCATATCTTTTGCATTCCATCGTCCAAGCAGACCTTTGTACACATATTTCCGTGGCATCCTCCACCTATAACCATTTGGATGCAAAACTATTAATGCGAAACTTATATTTTATCATCAGTATCCAACCTTCGTAATTTGAGTTTAACTTAACAACACAAACATTATTATAAAAGTATCGCATTACAAAAATGTTATAAATATCCTAATACACTACATTTTCATCATTTATTACTCCTACTAAACTGTAGTATTAACGCACCATTAAACCATGTTCCCAAAAATGTATCCCGGTTTAGAGATTCAGGGAGATCTCGACAGTGTCGAGATCTCCCAGCTTGTCGTGTCTGGATCTCCCCGAGTTTCATTGGCAGGCAAGAGGTCGCAACACTTACCAAGCTGAAGGTTTGGCGATTTGGAAATGACATGACCACTTCTCCGAAACCTGCTTAGTGTGCCTAACCCAAAACATTATCTTGAAAGTATTGCATATCTACCTATTTCGTTACACAACCTGCTCATCATATTATAGCAAGTTACTTTTAAATCATATATCACTTACTTACTCACCTTCAATTGTTTATATGCCACGTGGTGCAAGACGGAAGTATTCAGTAGAAAACAAATAAATAAATAAATAAATAAATAAATAAATAAATAAATAAATAAATAAATAAATAAATAAATAAATAAATAAATAAATAAATAAATAAATAAATAAATATAAAATAAGAGTTTTGTCTGTACATTGCTCAGAATTTGAAAATAATGGTATTTCTGTATCGGTCATGTCCATAGTAACAAGAAAATTCACTTTTTACTTTTCCGTAATGTCTGTCTGTCTGTCTGTATGTATGTATGTACACGCATCACGAGAAAACGGTTGAAGAGAATTTAATGAAAATCGGTATGTGAAGTCAGGGGATGAGCGTCTACAATCTAGGCTATAAATCATTTTACTCACGCTGAGTGAAATGGTAGTTTAGGGGAAGGTCTAAAATTGAATTCTCAACTATTTATGTTATTAGTTGTCGTATTTTAAAGAAAATGGGTATGCAAAGTTGGGGAATAAGTTGCTACAATCTAGGCTATCAATAATTGTATTCACGCTGAGAAAAATGGTAGTTTAGGGGAAGGCCTAAAATATAATTCTCAAATATTGTTGTTATTAGTAGTCCTATGTTGATGAAAATCGGTATGCAATGTCAGGAAATAAGTCGCTATGGTCTAGGCTGTAAATTATTTTATTCACGCTGAATAAAATGGTAGTTGAGGGGAAGGCCTAAAATGTAATTCTCAAATATTTCTTATTAGAGGTGTAATCGATGAATGCTACATAACTAGGGTTGTATAGAATTAAATTTCCTATTATTCATGTCTTATACATTGTTACCGTACTGGCTATGATCACAAAGATATTCATGATTTTGGATTTTTGTTACTGAATAAAATGGTAGTTGAGGGGAAGGCCTAAAATGTAATTCTCAAATATTTCTCATTAGAGGTGTAATCGATGAATGCTACATAACTAGGGTTGTATAGAATTAAATTTCCTATTATTCATGTCTTATACATTGTTACCGTACTGGCTATGATCACAAAGATATTCATGATTTTGGATTTTTGTTACTAAGTCCATATCAGTGCCGAGTAACCAGAAATGGGTAAACAGTATTTAATGAAAATCGGTATGTAAAGTCAGAGAATAAGAAACTACAGTTTATGGTATAAAATACTTTACAAATCACAGAGTCGAAAGAAAACTAAATGTGAAGGCCTACAATATAGAAAGCTCATAACATTGATCAACAATAACATTACACTGACCATTGTTTGTCGTGATGTGCTTTGTGTCATCTGTTGCCCTTCATCTCCGGTAGATAGGATTACTGCTGCATACAGAGTATTTTTTATTTGATTTACGTCGCACCGACATAGATAGGTTTTATTTCTGTATCGGTCATGTCCATAGTAACAAGAAAATTCACTTTTTACTTTTCCGTAATGTTTCGTTACACAACCTGCTCATCATATTATAGCAAGTTACTTTTAAATCATATATCACTTACTTACTCACTTTCAATTGTTTATATGCCTTGTATTTATAGTGATAATCTTCAGCTAACAGGATGACCATGAGCACAAAACCATACGGCTCCAGACAATGTAGTTGCAAGTTTGACCTGTGCAATGTTGTGGTTACCAGAGGGGCTAAGCTTAAAAGTGTCGAGTTCTCCCTCATGTCGGGATCTCCCTAAGTTACCTTACTACCAATTTACATTTTAATTCCACGAAGGATCATTGCGCTTTTCTTACTTTTTTATTTACCGTGTCTTTGTATGCATTCCTCCTTCCAGCTGTTGTCAAATTCCGCGTATCTCAATATATTTTGGTAGCAGATACCCTCCATCTCGTTCTGTGACTTTCTCAATCTTGTTTCCTACGTCGAAACCGACTGACCTCTTGTGTGTCACCCTTGTTCCACTATTAGCATATTTTTCCTGCTTTATTATATTGTGTTTGGCAAGAGCAGAGAACTTTTCCACTCTTGTTTTTTAAACTGGTAGTCATGTGACGGGCGAAGGGGAAAGGAAAAGAAACCCATAGTTCCAAGATTTGGTAAAAGTTAACACGACTACCGTTCACCCCCACTAATTTCCCTTAAACTGTGGACGCATGGATACAAAGGTAATTAATTAACAGTACCTGGATAAATTTTGCATCTTTTGCGATGGTTTCGACATATCAACGATAACGCTGTCTAGCCGAAGACTAAGTAGTGACAACAATTAATGAACGCGGACAAAATAATGAAATTGGCTCTTGTATTTGCACGTGGTGCAAGACGGAAGTATTTAGTAGAAAATAAATAAATACATAAATAATTAAATAAATAAATAAATAAATAAATAAATAAATAAATAAATAAATAAATAAATAAATAAATAAATATAAAATAAGAGTTTTGTCTGTACATTGCTCAGAATTTGAAAATAATGGTATTTCTGTATCGGTCATGTCCATAGTAACAAGAAAATTCACTTTTTACTTTTCCGTAATGTCTGTCTGTCTGTCTGTATGTATGTATGTACACGCATCACGAGAAAACGGTTGAAGAGAATTTAATGAAAATCGGTATGTGAAGTCAGGGGATGAGCGTCTACAATCTAGGCTATAAATCATTTTACTCACGCTGAGTGAAATGGTAGTTTAGGGGAAGGTCTAAAATTGAATTCTCAACTATTTATGTTATTAGTTGTCGTATTTTAAAGAAAATGGGTATGCAAAGTTGGGGAATAAGTTGCTACAATCTAGGCTATCAATAATTGTATTCACGCTGAGAAAAATGGTAGTTTAGGGGAAGGCCTAAAATATAATTCTCAAATATTGTTGTTATTAGTAGTCCTATGTTGATGAAAATCGGTATGCAATGTCAGGAAATAAGTCGCTATGGTCTAGGCTGTAAATTATTTTATTCACGCTGAATAAAATGGTAGTTGAGGGGAAGGCCTAAAATGTAATTCTCAAATATTTCTTATTAGAGGTGTAATCGATGAATGCTACATAACTAGGGTTGTATAGAATTAAATTTCCTATTATTCATGTCTTATACATTGTTACCGTACTGGCTATGATCACAAAGATATTCATGATTTTGGATTTTTGTTACTGAATAAAATGGTAGTTGAGGGGAAGGCCTAAAATGTAATTCTCAAATATTTCTCATTAGAGGTGTAATCGATGAATGCTACATAACTAGGGTTGTATAGAATTAAATTTCCTATTATTCATGTCTTATACATTGTTACCGTACTGGCTATGATCACAAAGATATTCATGATTTTGGATTTTTGTTACTAAGTCCATATCAGTGCCGAGTAACCAGAAATGGGTAAACAGTATTTAATGAAAATCGGTATGTAAAGTCAGAGAATAAGAAACTACAGTTTATGGTATAAAATACTTTACAAATCACAGAGTCGAAAGAAAACTAAATGTGAAGGCCTACAATATAGAAAGCTCATAACATTGATCAACAATAACATTACACTGACCATTGTTTGTCGTGATGTGCTTTGTGTCATCTGTTGCCCTTCATCTCCGGTAGATAGGATTACTGCTGCATACAGAGTATTTTTTATTTGATTTACGTCGCACCGACATAGATAGGTTTTATTTCTGTATCGGTCATGTCCATAGTAACAAGAAAATTCACTTTTTACTTTTCCGTAATGTTTCGTTACACAACCTGCTCATCATATTATAGCAAGTTACTTTTAAATCATATATCACTTACTTACTCACTTTCAATTGTTTATATGCCTTGTATTTATAGTGATAATCTTCAGCTAACAGGATGACCATGAGCACAAAACCATACGGCTCCAGACAATGTAGTTGCAAGTTTGACCTGTGCAATGTTGTGGTTACCAGAGGGGCTAAGCTTAAAAGTGTCGAGTTCTCCCTCATGTCGGGATCTCCCTAAGTTACCTTACTACCAATTTACATTTTAATTCCACGAAGGATCATTGCGCTTTTCTTACTTTTTTATTTACCGTGTCTTTGTATGCATTCCTCCTTCCAGCTGTTGTCAAATTCCGCGTATCTCAATATATTTTGGTAGCAGATACCCTCCATCTCGTTCTGTGACTTTCTCAATCTTGTTTCCTACGTCGAAACCGACTGACCTCTTGTGTGTCACCCTTGTTCCACTATTAGCATATTTTTCCTGCTTTATTATATTGTGTTTGGCAAGAGCAGAGAACTTTTCCACTCTTGTTTTTTAAACTGGTAGTCATGTGACGGGCGAAGGGGAAAGGAAAAGAAACCCATAGTTCCAAGATTTGGTAAAAGTTAACACGACTACCGTTCACCCCCACTAATTTCCCTTAAACTGTGGACGCATGGATACAAAGGTAATTAATTAACAGTACCTGGATAAATTTTGCATCTTTTGCGATGGTTTCGACATATCAACGATAACGCTGTCTAGCCGAAGACTAAGTAGTGACAACAATTAATGAACGCGGACAAAATAATGAAATTGGCTCTTGTATTTGCACGTGGTGCAAGACGGAAGTATTTAGTAGAAAATAAATAAATACATAAATAATTAAATAAATAAATAAATAAATAAATAAATAAATAAATAAATAAATAAATAAATAAATAAATAAATAAATATAAAATAAGAGTTTTGTCTGTACATTGCTCAGAATTTGAAAATAATGGTATTTCTGTATCGGTCATGTCCATAGTAACAAGAAAATTCACTTTTTACTTTTCCGTAATGTCTGTCTGTCTGTCTGTATGTATGTATGTACACGCATCACGAGAAAACGGTTGAAGAGAATTTAATGAAAATCGGTATGTGAAGTCAGGGGATGAGCGTCTACAATCTAGGCTATAAATCATTTTACTCACGCTGAGTGAAATGGTAGTTTAGGGGAAGGTCTAAAATTGAATTCTCAACTATTTATGTTATTAGTTGTCGTATTTTAAAGAAAATGGGTATGCAAAGTTGGGGAATAAGTTGCTACAATCTAGGCTATCAATAATTGTATTCACGCTGAGAAAAATGGTAGTTTAGGGGAAGGCCTAAAATATAATTCTCAAATATTGTTGTTATTAGTAGTCCTATGTTGATGAAAATCGGTATGCAATGTCAGGAAATAAGTCGCTATGGTCTAGGCTGTAAATTATTTTATTCACGCTGAATAAAATGGTAGTTGAGGGGAAGGCCTAAAATGTAATTCTCAAATATTTCTTATTAGAGGTGTAATCGATGAATGCTACATAACTAGGGTTGTATAGAATTAAATTTCCTATTATTCATGTCTTATACATTGTTACCGTACTGGCTATGATCACAAAGATATTCATGATTTTGGATTTTTGTTACTGAATAAAATGGTAGTTGAGGGGAAGGCCTAAAATGTAATTCTCAAATATTTCTCATTAGAGGTGTAATCGATGAATGCTACATAACTAGGGTTGTATAGAATTAAATTTCCTATTATTCATGTCTTATACATTGTTACCGTACTGGCTATGATCACAAAGATATTCATGATTTTGGATTTTTGTTACTAAGTCCATATCAGTGCCGAGTAACCAGAAATGGGTAAACAGTATTTAATGAAAATCGGTATGTAAAGTCAGAGAATAAGAAACTACAGTTTATGGTATAAAATACTTTACAAATCACAGAGTCGAAAGAAAACTAAATGTGAAGGCCTACAATATAGAAAGCTCATAACATTGATCAACAATAACATTACACTGACCATTGTTTGTCGTGATGTGCTTTGTGTCATCTGTTGCCCTTCATCTCCGGTAGATAGGATTACTGCTGCATACAGAGTATTTTTTATTTGATTTACGTCGCACCGACATAGATAGGTTTTATTTCTGTATCGGTCATGTCCATAGTAACAAGAAAATTCACTTTTTACTTTTCCGTAATGTTTCGTTACACAACCTGCTCATCATATTATAGCAAGTTACTTTTAAATCATATATCACTTACTTACTCACTTTCAATTGTTTATATGCCTTGTATTTATAGTGATAATCTTCAGCTAACAGGATGACCATGAGCACAAAACCATACGGCTCCAGACAATGTAGTTGCAAGTTTGACCTGTGCAATGTTGTGGTTACCAGAGGGGCTAAGCTTAAAAGTGTCGAGTTCTCCCTCATGTCGGGATCTCCCTAAGTTACCTTACTACCAATTTACATTTTAATTCCACGAAGGATCATTGCGCTTTTCTTACTTTTTTATTTACCGTGTCTTTGTATGCATTCCTCCTTCCAGCTGTTGTCAAATTCCGCGTATCTCAATATATTTTGGTAGCAGATACCCTCCATCTCGTTCTGTGACTTTCTCAATCTTGTTTCCTACGTCGAAACCGACTGACCTCTTGTGTGTCACCCTTGTTCCACTATTAGCATATTTTTCCTGCTTTATTATATTGTGTTTGGCAAGAGCAGAGAACTTTTCCACTCTTGTTTTTTAAACTGGTAGTCATGTGACGGGCGAAGGGGAAAGGAAAAGAAACCCATAGTTCCAAGATTTGGTAAAAGTTAACACGACTACCGTTCACCCCCACTAATTTCCCTTAAACTGTGGACGCATGGATACAAAGGTAATTAATTAACAGTACCTGGATAAATTTTGCATCTTTTTCGATGGTTTCGACATATCAACGATAACGCTGTCTAGCCGAAGACTATGTAGTGACAACAATTAATGAACGCGGACAAAATAATGAAATTGGCTCTTGTATTTGCACGTGGTGCAAGACGGAAGTATTCAGTAGAAAATAAATAAATACATAAATAATTAATTAATTAAATAAATAAATAAATAAATAAATAAATAAATAAATAAATAAATAAATAAATAAATAAATAAATAAATAAATATATATAAAATAAGAGTTTTGTCTGTACATTGCTCAGAATTTGAAAATAATGGTATTTCTGTATCGGTCATGTCCATAGTAACAAGAAAATTCACGTTTTACTTTTCCGTAATGTCTGTCTGTCTGTCTGTCTGTCTGTATGTATGTACACGCATCACGAGAAAACGGTTGAAGAGAATTTAATGAAAATCGGTATGTGAAGTCAGGGGATGAGCGTCTACAATCTAGGCTATAAATCATTTTACTCACGCTGAGTGAAATGGTAGTTTAGGGGAAGGTCTAAAATTGAATTCTCAACTATTTATGTTATTAGTTGTCGTATTTTAAAGAAAATGGGTATGCAAAGTTGGGGAATAAGTTGCTACAATCTAGGCTATCAATAATTGTATTCACGCTGAGAAAAATGGTAGTTTAGGGGAAGGCCTAAAATATAATTCTCAAATATTGTTGTTATTAGTAGTCCTATGTTGATGAAAATCGGTATGCAATGTCAGGAAATAAGTCGCTATGGTCTAGGCTGTAAATTATTTTATTCACGCTGAATAAAATGGTAGTTGAGGGGAAGGCCTAAAATGTAATTCTCAAATATTTCTTATTAGAGGTGTAATCGATGAATGCTATATAACTAGGGTTGTATAGAATTAAATTTCCTATTATTCATGTCTTATACATTGTTACCGTACTGGCTATGATCACAAAGATATTCATGATTTTGGATTTTTGTTACTGAATAAAATGGTAGTTGAGGGGAAGGCCTAAAATGTAATTCTCAAATATTTCTCATTAGAGGTGTAATCGATGAATGCTACATAACTAGGGTTGTATAGAATTAAATTTCCTATTATTCATGTCTTATACATTGTTACCGTACTGGCTATGATCACAAAGATATTCATGATTTTGGATTTTTGTTACTAAGTCCATATCAGTGCCGAGTAACCAGAAATGGGTAAACAGTATTTAATGAAAATCGGTATGTAAAGTCAGAGAATAAGAAACTACAGTTTATGGTATAAAATACTTTACAAATCACAGAGTCGAAAGAAAACTAAATGTGAAGGCCTACAATATAGAAAGCTCATAACATTGATCAACAATAACATTACACTGACCATTGTTTGTCGTGATGTGCTTTGTGTCATCTGTTGCCCTTCATCTCCGGTAGATAGGATTACTGCTGCATACAGAGTATTTTTTATTTGATTTACGTCGCACCGACATAGATAGGTTTTATTTCTGTATCGGTCATGTCCATAGTAACAAGAAAATTCACTTTTTACTTTTCCGTAATGTTTCGTTACACAACCTGCTCATCATATTATAGCAAGTTACTTTTAAATCATATATCACTTACTTACTCACTTTCAATTGTTTATATGCCTTGTATTTATAGTGATAATCTTCAGCTAACAGGATGACCATGAGCACAAAACCATACGGCTCCAGACAATGTAGTTGCAAGTTTGACCTGTGCAATGTTGTGGTTACCAGAGGGGCTAAGCTTAAAAGTGTCGAGTTCTCCCTCATGTCGGGATCTCCCTAAGTTACCTTACTACCAATTTACATTTTAATTCCACGAAGGATCATTGCGCTTTTCTTACTTTTTTATTTACCGTGTCTTTGTATGCATTCCTCCTTCCAGCTGTTGTCAAATTCCGCGTATCTCAATATATTTTGGTAGCAGATACCCTCCATCTCGTTCTGTGACTTTCTCAATCTTGTTTCCTACGTCGAAACCGACTGACCTCTTGTGTGTCACCCTTGTTCCACTATTAGCATATTTTTCCTGCTTTATAATATTGTGTTTGGCAAGAGCAGAGAACTTTTCCACTCTTGTTTTTTAAACTGGTAGTCATGTGACGGGCGAAGGGGAAAGGAAAAGAAACCCATAGTTCCAAGATTTGGTAAAAGTTAACACGACTACCGTTCACCCCCACTAATTTCCCTTAAACTGTGGACGCATGGATACAAAGGTAATTAATTAACAGTACCTGGATAAATTTTGCATCTTTTTCGATGGTTTCGACATATCAACGATAACGCTGTCTAGCCGAAGACTAAGTAGTGACAACAATTAATGAACGCGGACAAAATAATGAAATTGGCTCTTGTATTTGCACGTGGTGCAAGACGGAAGTATTCAGTAGAAAATAAATAAATACATAAATAATTAATTAAATAAATAAATAAATAAATAAATAAATAAATAAATAAATAAATAAATAAATAAATAAATAAATAAATAAATAAATAAATAAATAAATAAATATATATATATAAAATAAGAGTTTTGTCTGTACATTGCTCAGAATTTGAAAATAATGGTATTTCTGTATCGGTCATGTCCATAGTAACAAGAAAATTCACGTTTTACTTTTCCGTAATGTCTGTCTGTCTGTCTGTCTGTCTGTCTGTCTGTCTGTCTGTATGTATGTACACGCATCACGAGAAAACGGTTGAAGAGAATTTAATGAAAATCGGTATGTGAAGTCAGGGGATGAGCGTCTACAATCTAGGATATAAATCATTTTACTCACGCTGAGTGAAATGGTAGTTTAGGGGAAGGTCTAAAATTGAATTCTCAACTATTTATGTTATTAGTTGTCGTATTTTAAAGAAAATGGGTATGCAAAGTTGGGGAATAAGTTGCTACAATCTAGGCTATCAATAATTGTATTCACGCTGAGTAAAATGGTAGTTTAGGGGAAGGCCTAAAATATAATTCTCAAATATTGTTGTTATTAGTAGTCCTATGTTGATGAAAATCGGTATGCAATGTCAGGAAATAAGTCGCTATGGTCTAGGCTGTAAATTATTTTATTCACGCTGAATAAAATGGTAGTTGAGGGGAAGGCCTAAAATGTAATTCTCAAATATTTCTTATTAGAGGTGTAATCGATGAATGCTATATAACTAGGGTTGTATAGAATTAAATTTCCTATTATTCATGTCTTATACATTGTTACCGTACTGGCTATGATCACAAAGATATTCATGATTTTGGATTTTTGTTACTAAGTCCATATCAGCGCCGAGTAACCAGAAATGGGTAAACAGTATTTAATGAAAATCGGTATGTAAAGTCAGAGAATAAGAAACTACAGTTTATGGTATAAAATACTTTACAAATCACAGAGTCGAAAGAAAACTAAATGTGAAGGCCTACAATATAGAAAGCTCATAACATTGATCAACAATAACATTACACTGACCATTGTTTGTCGTGATGTGCTTTGTGTCATCTGTTGCCCTTCATCTTCATTAATATTATTCATGTCTTATACATTGTTACCGTACTGGCTATGATCACAAAGATATTAATGATTTTGGATTTTTGTTACTAAGTCCATATCAGCGCCGAGTAACCAGAAATGGGTAAACAGTATTTAATGAAAATCGGTATGTAAAGTCAGAGAATAAGAAACTACAGTTTATGGTATAAAATAAACAGTAAACAATAAACAGAGTAAACAGTTCTCCCTCATGTCGGGATCTCCCTAAGTTACCTTACTACCAATATATATAAAATAAGAGTTTTGTCTGTACATTGCTCAGAATTTGAAAATAATGGTATTTCTGTATCGGTCATGTCCATAGTAACAAGAAAATTCACTTTTTACTTTTCCGTAATGTCTGTCTGTCTGTCTGTCTGTCTGTCTGTATGTATGTATGTATGTATGTACACGCATCACGAGAAAACGGTTGAAGATAATTTAATGAAAATCGGTATGTGAAGTCAGGGGATGAGCGTCTACAATCTAGGCTATAAATCATTTTACTCACGCTGAGTGAAATGGTAGTTTAAAGGAAGGCCTAAAATTGAATTCTCAACTATTTATGTTATTAGTTGTCGTATTTTAAAGAAAATGGGTATGCAAAGTTGGGGAATAAGTTGCTACAATCTAGGCTATCAATAATTGTATTCACGCTGAGAAAAATGGTAGTTTAGGGGAAGGCCTAAAATATAATTCTCAAATATTGTTGTTATTAGTAGTCCTATGTTGATGAAAATCGGTATGCAATGTCAGGAAATAAGTCGCTATGGTCTAGGCTGTAAATTATTTTATTCACGCTGAATAAAATGGTAGTTGAGGGGAAGGCCTAAAATGTAATTCTCAAATATTTCTTATTAGAGGTGTAATCGATGAATGCTACATAACTAGGGTTGTATAGAATTAAATTTCCTATTATTCATGTCTTATACATTGTTACCGTACTGGCTATGATCACAAAGATATTCATGATTTTGGATTTTTGTTACTAAGTCCATATCAGCGCCGAGTAACCAGAAATGGGTAAACAGTATTTAATGAAAATCGGTATGTAAAGTCAGAGAATAAGAAACTACAGTTTATGGTATAAAATAAACAGTAAACAATAAACAGAGTAAACAGTTCTCCCTCATGTCGGGATCTCCCTAAGTTACCTTACTACCAATGTATATAAAATAAGAGTTTTGTCTGTACATTGCTCAGAATTTGAAAATAATGGTATTTCTGTATCGGTCATGTCCATAGTAACAAGAAAATTCACTTTTTACTTTTCCGTAATGTCTGTCTGTCTGTCTGTCTGTCTGTATGTATGTATGTATGTATGTATGTATGTATGTATGTATGTATGTATGTATGTATGTATGTATGTACACGCATCACGAGAAAACGGTTGAAGACAATTTAATGAAAATCGGTATGTGAAGTCAGGGGATGAGCGTCTACAATCTAGGCTATAAATCATTTTACTCACGCTGAGTGAAATGGTAGTTTAGGGGAAGGCCTAAAATTGAATTCTCAACTATTTATGTTATTAGTTGTCGTATTTTAAAGAAAATGGGTATGCAAAGTTGGAGAATAAGTTGCTACAATCTAGGCTATCAATAATTGTATTCACGCTGAGAAAAATGGTAGTTTAGGGGAAGGCCTAAAATATAATTCTCAAATATTGTTGTTATTAGTAGTCCTATGTTGATGAAAATCGGTATGCAATGTCAGGAAATAAGTCGCTATAGTCTAGGCTGTAAATTATTTTATTCACGCTGAATAAAATGGTAGTTTAGGGGAAGGCCTAAAATGTAATTCTCAAATATTTCTTATTAGAGGTGTAATCGATGAATGCTACATAACTAGGGTTGTATAGAATTAAATTTCCTATTATTCATGTCTTATACATTGTTATCGTACTGGCTATGATCACAAAGATATTCATGATTTTGGATTTTTGTTACTAAGTCCATATCAGCGCCGAGTAACCAGAAATGGGTAAACAGTATTTAATGAAAATCGGTATGTAAAGTCAGAGAATAAGAAACTACAGTTTAGGGTATAAAATACTTTACAAATCACAGAGTCGAAAGAAAACTAAATGTGAAGGCCTACAATATAGAAAGCTCATAACATTGATCAACAATAACATTACACTGACCATTGTTTGTCGTGATGTGCTTTGTGTCATCTGTTGCCCTTCATCTCCGGTAGATAGGATTACTGCTGCATACAGAGTATTTTTTTATTTGATTTACGTCGCACCGACATAGATAGGTTTTATGGCGACGATGGGATAGGAAAGGGCTAGGAGTGCCTTAGGCCTTAATTAAGATACAGGTCCAGCATTTGACTGGTGTGAAAGTGGAAAACCACGGAATACCATCATCAGCGCTGCCGACAATGGGGTTCGAATCCACTATCTCTCGGGTGCAAGCTCACAGCTGCGCACCGCTAACCACACAGTCAATTCACTCAGTCATACAGAGTGTAACAGCCTGCCTGAATATTGATGGGAAGTAGCTGGGGAGTTAGATAACTTTCTTCTTTAGCATGACGTTCCCCTGGTTTACAAATTTTCTGATACTACTGTTACGTAACGCACTGGATTATCATAGCATTCGGGCTATTTAATCCCTACTCTGAGGCACTGATTGGAATGAACAGTGTGCACATTTAGCGGAATAATGCCAGATGAGTGTTCATGGCAATCTGCGGCCTGGTCATCCCAGCTCTGGAACTTTGGACTATTAGATTGGCACCGCAATCTAACCGCAGCACTGTTTGTTAAAAGTGATGAAACGTGCGGCTTTCCATTTGATCGAGTATTTTATATGATAGCATTGCTTTTAATCGCTACATTCATACGTTTTTGTAATGACCTATGTTGATTTCAGGTTAAGAAAACCACTATGTCAGTCTTTCTGAGAATCGCGTAGCGAAGCACGGGTACATCAGCTAGTAAATAAATAAATAAATAAATAAATAACATCAAAGATGCCCCTGGAAAGATGAGAGTCAGTGATAATATCTACATCAAGAGAGTCAAAAGTGTAAAGTACCTTGGGGAATGGTTCTCAGAGGACCTCAGTGAAACAATGGCTCTTGAACACAGGAGACTCAAACTAGATAAGGCTTACCATGCCTGTAGAAAGCTGTATGCTTCAAAAAATCTGTCGATGAATGTCAAACTAAGACACTACAATGCAGTAATCAGACCGTCAGTCCTCTATGCAGCAGAGTGTCTATATTTAACTAAGAAGACCCCACTAAGAGCCCTCGAGGTACAAGAAAGAAAGTTCCTGAGACGGATAGTGGGACCAAGAATTTTACCAGATGGAAGCCGATGGTATCAACCAAATCGTGAGCTATATAAACACCAAGAAAATCTCATAGATGCCATCAGAAGAAGGCGACTGGCTTTTTACGGACACCTATCCAGAATGGACTCAAATAGATTATCTCATAGGATCTTCAAGGCTGCTAACAAGGGCAAAGCTACTGGGTTCGTGTGGATGAAGCAAGTGGAGAAGGACCTTTCGGAACTCCACATAAATCAAAACGACATAGCTGATCGGAGTAACTATCATACAACTCTTAAAACTAAATCCTTTGTAACATCCCTCACAGAAGTTACCCACAGACCAAAAGACGAGACCAGGAAATGGTCTGAGGAACGTAAGATTGAATTTAGCCGGAAAATGAAGGACTACTGGGCCATCAGGAAAGCTCGAGGTACCAACAAGAAAACAGCTGCCAAACCAGCCGCTAAGAACACCAATTGTGGCAAACAACGACGATGACTTCAAGAAACAGCTAAAACACAAGCACCGTGGTCCATAGATGGCCCTAACGAATTAAAAAAAATAAATAAAGAAAGAAAGAAAGAAAGAAAGAAAATGAACGTGGAAAAACATCCATGCGGTGCAAAATGTTATCCACTCTCTTGCTAAAAACAGCTGATAATGCGTTGTTCTCAAGAACAAGGGTATGTATTTTTAGCTCCCGGCAATTTGACAGTATTTAAACCATTTTCAGCTGTGTTTGTGGGTAGGTGATTAAAGCCTGTTTATTGTTTGTTCCATTAAATGTATCGTGAGCCCTACGGGATCCCAACTAATTTTGACATTGTTTCCCGTGCTAATACCATATTCATCCATTTATATTTCTTTTTCGGCTATCCTTGGTGACCACGGGGCCCGTAACTAAGTCTTGGCATTGCTTCCGATTACTTGTCCCAAGATTACAACTTTGTCTTTTCTGTCCAACCATCCTGGGTCAAAAAATCTAACGACAGTATTACATTTATTAGGCCTAAGGAGCCTTTAACGCCTTTTGTAGTCCTTCCTTTTCTTTATCCGATACCCTCATTCTTCGACGTTCTGACGTCTTCCTTGTCGAGCTGTGCTTCTCGAGAAAACTACCACCATCATAAAACTCTCAGTTCATTTCTATATTGTACTAGCTGCAGTACCCGGCCTTGCCCGATTGGTTTTCGAATGGTTTACTTTTAAGATTAGTATTAATAGTTAGTTATGTGCGAAGTTAATTTTTATAGAATTCCTTTTTGCGATATTGATTTTTACTATGTATTATGTAGCTTTAGAGTTATTTAGATGTGTTTGATTTCAAGTTTTCGATTATTTAATCATCAAGTAAAACTTTATCCTTGTGGAAGCTCGAATTGACTGGGAAGTATTTGATTCTTTCAAAACATTAATAAGGGGTAACTACATGTATGTATTAGTCGCGCTATAGATATGATCTACACGATTTCAACTCTCTATGAGACTGTCACCAATCAGCCTTGTGACTCCAAAAGCAGTGGATTCAACACTAATCTCGGTCATTTTACACTATTTACTATCAAACCCCATTCTTCCTCACGTCTCATTGGAGGCTGAACGTGAATTAAACGGTATTCAGAGCGTCACAATTCATCTCAGCGACACATAAACATTGGATTAGACTTTAATATCGGTTTTTTCTGTTATTTTCAAATTCCATCTCCTCCCACTCCCCATCCCCAGCGGGGGTTGGTATGTTTTATCTCCATAGTATTATTCTTCCAGACGATAAGTCATATGTGTACCAAGATTCGTTGAGAGCTATTCTGGAACATACCCATATACACCCATACGTAAGACTTAACCATCCAGAGTATCACAGTTCAACTCAGCGACCTCGTAAAGGATGGTATTCGACATTAATATCAGCCATTTTCGTTTATTTTCATATTTCACTACCTCCGCTAGGAGTGCTAGGGGTGTTTTACACAACAGTATTTTTTTTAGATAGTAAGAAATATGTGTACCAATTTTGTATGAAGGCTATGTTGGAAGAAACACTTATACATTCGTAATTTCGGTCGTTTTGGGCAATTTCCTTTCCATCGCTTCTCATCTCCATGCCAATGGGGGCTGAACGCCCGGACTGTCACTCTTCTTCTTAGCGACCACGAAAACTATGGATTCGACACTATTTTCGATTATTTTTACATCTCAGCCCCTCCCACCCCACCCCTAGGGGTGCTAGGGTTACCATACCTCCTTGCTGTTTGTCTCCTGGAGGTAAGTCATAAGTGTGCCATGTTTGGTTGAAATCTCTCCCGTAGTCCAGAGAAGTATGGATTCAACACTAATATAGGTCGCGTTTAGTTATAATTGTATTTCGCCCCCTTCTTTAGGGCTTCTAGGGGTGCCTTGCCCCCACAGTATTTTTCCAGATAGTCGGTAATATTTTTACCAAGATTAGTTGACACATATGCTGGAACAACATATAAACATCCAGAATATATGGTCATTTGGACATGTTTATTTCTTCGTCCCTTCTCTCGCCCCTACCGATTGGAGCTTAACTTGGACTTATACGACATCCGGAGTGTCACTATTCATCACAGCGACCACGAAAACTATGGATTAGACACTATTTTCGATTATTTTTATGTGTCACTCCTCCATCGCCCCCCACCCCAGAGGGTGCTGAATATGGACTTCAGAAAACCCGGTGTGTAACTATTCATCTCAATAACCCCGAGTACTATGGATTCGACACTATTTTTTATTACTTTTATATCTCACTCCCACTCGTCCCCAGCCCAAAAGGGGCTGAAATAGGACTTCAATAAATCCGAAGTGTCGCTATTCATCTCAGCGACCCAGATAACTGTGGATTTGACACTATTTTCGATTATTTTTATATCTCACTCGCCCCCGCCCCAAACGGGGCTAAAATTGGACTTTAAAAATCCAGAATATCACTGTTCATCTCAGCGACCCCAAAAGCAATGGATTAAACACTATCTTCGATTATTTTTATATCTCCCCCTCGACCCCCACCCCTAAGGGATACAAAATCCGGAGTGTCACTATTCATCACGGCGACCCCGAGAACTATGGATTCGACACTACTTTCGATTATTTTATATCTCACTTTCCCTCCCTCACACCAAAGGGGGCTGAACTTGGACTTTCGAATATTCGGAGTGTCACTATTCATCGCAGTGACACCGAATATGGATTCGATGCTATTATCGATTATTTTTATAAATCAGGCCCTCGCCCCCCCCACTCGCATTTAAGGGTGCTTGTGGTGTCTTTGCCCCACGAAGTTTGTCTTCTGTTATTAAGTCAGAAGTGTACCAAGTTTGGTTGAAATCGCTCCCGTGGTTTAGGAGATATAATACATAAATATCCACATACAATGACATTGATGTATATAGATCTATAGATAGATTACATAGACTTGCCTTTGCTCGTTGGGAACCCCAGTTGCTCTTCGTTGGGAATGGGTGATAACTCGTGTCATTCCACTCTTGATATTCTATATGTTTCAGAGTTTCTTAAATATTTTACTCATCTAAAAGAGAGCTACAGTGACTCGCATAATTATTCGGACAGACATGATTTATTACATTTTCCTTTGTATTAGTGATTTCAGTAATAATAAATCACTGACATAAATTGAATACAAGTTTCTGTAAGAAATAATACGAACTAAACGTCCATCGTTCTTCTAATGAACACTGTCAATGAAAATATAATCATTAAAAAACGAAATAAAACCAAAACCAATATTGCACAAAATTATTCGGACACTTTTCCTTTTACTTATGATCCTAAAGGTTCAGGACCTGGTTGTCTTTCCTTTCATTTTAATTACTTCGCTGAGTCGATCAGGAATGCTTTCCACTAATTTCCGGGTGTAATCGGGATATATCTTCTGCCACTCTTCTTGAAGTTGGGTTTGCAGCTGTTCTCTAAATGTGATTGTTGTTTTTCTTATTTCTTTATCAAGTTTGTCCGAAAGGTACTCAATCGCATTCAACTCCGGTGATTAAGGGGGAGGATGAAGCACCTTTGGGCAATTAAACAATAACTATATCCTTACATTCCAGGTCATATGCTTTGGGTCGTTATCTTGATAAAACTTAAAATGTTCACCAATCCCCATCTTTTTGCCACTCTTTTTCATATTGTCCCTCTGTATTCTAAGGTATTGAAAGTGGTCAATTTCACCTTCAATAAAAACCATTTCACCAACTCCATTCGTCAACATGCACCCCCACACTATTACATGCCCACTGCCATCCTTCACAGTTGTTTTCAGATTTTTCTCTTAAAGGTCAGTATTAGGACACCGCCAAACTCTTATCCTCTCATCAGACTGAAATATGTTAAATCTACTCTTATCAGCAAATATAACGTCATTCCACCACTCATTGTCCTCTCTAACATGCTCTTTGGCAAACAGCATTCTCTTTCTTCGATTTATTTGATTTATGAAGGGCTTCCTTCTTGCAATACGACCGTGAAAATTACCTCTTCTGAGCACTCCCCGTATTGTTTAGGGAGGCACTTTCCTTCCGGTGTCTGCAGCAATCTGCGTAACGAGTTTTGGAATACTTGTCTTGGGTTCCCTTTTTGTCTTTCTGGTGATATAACTCTCTTCTCTCACAGAGAAAGTTCTTGGACGTCTCGTATGCGGCAGATGTTCAATCCTATCTTCCTTCCGGAATCTTGTGATAACATCAGAGACTGTACTTTTCTTCATTTGTAACATTTCAGCAATTTGATGACAAATTTTACCTTTGGCATGGTGGAAAAATTACTAGCTGCCGCTGTTCGATTGTGCTCTCTCTTCCTCTGCGGCCCATTTTCTCTTAAGTTGTACACAGTACTCTGACTCACTGAATGCTTACGTTCATACTGTCCGTGGCTGTTCTGTACACGACCTCTGCATGGCAACTGACTTGTGTCCGAATAATTTTGTTGAAGCACGTTGACTGCGTTCTGAGGTTCCAGGGTCACTGGTTCTCTTCTGTTGACTAAAAGTACACATTTCAACGCCGTGTTGAATCTGTCAAACTGGGTTCTCTCAGAAACTAGTTTGTGTGTACAATATTTTCTCTGAAATATACGGACAGTGTGTAGCAAAGGCTACAATTACTAACGTGTCCGAATAATTATGTGAGTCACTGTACATCCTTCAAACTTGGCAGACCTATCAAAGTTGGTCGTATGTATTGAAAGTACATCTCGATCACGGCATGTTGGATTGCTATTTTCAAATAACAACCACGGTCATTCATGAAGCTCCTAGCAAGGGATGGTACTTTATAAACCATGGTGACGTGTTCCCATCCTCCTATATACAGCATTTGTTAACACTTTAGCGTCGACGTGTACATTTGCTTTTTCCGCGGTAAACTGCTGAAATGCCGTATACATTTTTCAGGTTGTTGTGGGCTACGGATGTTCGTAATTTCATTTATAGATGATAATCAAAGACATATTTTATGTTCAAAGTTACTATTTTTGTGTCCCCCCATTGGGGTGACATGTGGTTATTAGGTTGACTATGCAACAGAGAAAGCGCATGTCACCCCTAGAGGGGTGACGGCCTTTTTACCTTTGTTGTTGTGGAACACTGTGCTCTGTACTGTGAGCTGTTGATTTACGCGCCTTTCAACGAGTTCCTTGTAATTTACAGTTTTGTGACAAGAAATTAATTCATGTTATGTGTTTCTGTGTTGAGTAAGCCATGATTACCGATAGAGAGATAGAAGAACAACCTGAAATGGGTTCGAGTGTTGAATCAAGAGATGTTGACATTTAGGATTTGCAATGTGATGCCACCTTTTCCGAGTCAGAATTCAACAGTAGTTTGTGCAGTGAGGACACTAGCAAAGATTCCGGTGCTGCATCGGGCAATGATTCAACCAAATCATCAGCCAGTGACAATTACTGGGGAACATTACCAGGTTTGCAGAAACATTTTTTAAATTCACACGTAGCCCCGGTTTACAATTTCATCTGAGTGCTAAATCTCAACCAGTATGTAAGAATAAAGCAATAATAGACTCCAATCCACATTATTTTTCTTGCCATTAATAATTGAATTCTGATGGTTGCGGGGGTGACAAATGTCAGAGAAATTCCCCTGTCTGTTGTGCAATGCCCAGCGTGCTGAGAAAGGAATGGGCACTGCGCTGCACTCTATGAACACCTTACGTGAACAAGCAATGCAATACAACAGCGAATGGTAGCGCTAGTTTCGTGCGACAGCCTAAAGTTGAAAGGCCTGGACACACTGCCGTGTCACCCCATGAGGGGTGACATACTATATTTTGTATGAGGGTCCGTCACCCCACATGGGGTGACATCGTCTTCAAAGTGTTAACGGACTATCAGGATATAGCGTAAGCTGCTGTCGCCTAGCAACAATTTGTCCATCAAGTCGATTCAATCTTGGTGCGGCTTTGCAATTTAATAAAATTACACAAAATTACTCATAATAATAAAACTACCTATCCGATTTCGTTCAAACCACTTCATAATCCCTCTCAGATGTAATAAGAACAAACTGTGAAAATTTCAGCGAAATCGGTCCAGTTGTTTTTGAGTCTATTAATTACAAATATACCAACATCCAATTTTATATATATAGAAAATAGATCACACGATGAAGTACGTTATTCTTCAAAATATAAAACAAAAGTTATCTTTCACTGATAATAAATGTATGTACGAAATAATCTTGTTAGCATGATATATTGTAAAGTGGTAAACGTTTAGGTGTGATTTATTAAAAATCAGAATGTACCGATCTTATGGCTGGGGAAGGGAGTACCTGCCTTTACTAGCAGCGCAGTGTGGACCGTCACTCCCGTTCCAAAATAGTACGATTGGAAACACGTGAACTAACTTATTCCTTTAATACGAAAATATTGAGCAATACTAGATTAAACTTAAAATTGTATAAATAACTGAACACTTTTAATTATTGTCCTAAAGCAACAGAATTCGGTTGGGATAAGATGAAAGTGATTTTCTACAATCTCTATACCAAATCAATGTCAGCAGAGAATGGCGCATTGTTCCGTCAAGTGTGTGACCTTGTCTGCATAGTTGCATGTTTTCTGCTAGTTACAGCTGAGTCATAGCCGCAATGCTGTCAACACCCATTGACCCCTTCGCTCTTAATACCGGTACCTAGAGAGTGCAGCACTAAAATTCACGCTCTATTGAAGATGAGTTTTTATTTATTCGGGTTGAGGGTTCTACTTATTATTGATATTTAGAATCCATGAGTTGCTTGAAAAGACCTTGAAATCCGTAATTTAAACGAAGCATCTCAAATATACTCGGTGAGTCAAAGCAACACCGGCAACGCTTGGTATGTTGTGCGGTCCATCAAACTGATCATTTTTCAAATGAGGGAACCCGTGTGCGGAAATACAGAGACTGACGCACATTGTCAAATATTGTTCCTTCATTGCAGGCGGTGTCCGGCTCCATGGTTAAATGGTTAGCGTGTTGGCCTTTGGTCACAGGGGTCGCGGGTTCGATTCCCGGCAGGGTCGGGAATTTTAACCATAATTGGTTAATTTCGCTGGCACGGGGGGCTGGGTGTTTGTGTCGTCTTCATCATCATTTCATCCTCATCACGACGCGCAGGTCGCCTACTGGCGTCAAATCAAAAAGACCTGCATGTGGCGAGCCGAACTTGTCCTCGGACACTCCCGGCACTAAAAGCCATACGCCATTTCATTTCATTTCATTGCAGGCTGTGCAATCAAGTTGGAGGTTGACAATTCGAATACCTTTTATACGAGGGCCGTTCAATATAAAACGCAACACATTTTATTTTTCGGCCAATTTCGGTTTAAAAAATTGAAATTTTGTTAGGGACATCTTTGAATATTCCCATTTCGTCTCGTAGAATTTCATTAATTTCCTATAAGTGGCAGCGCTATAACTAGCCTTCAAAATGGCGTATGTAACGGAGGTGCGTACCAAACAGAGAACAGTTATTGAGTTTATTTTGGCGGAGAAGAAGGGCGTCACAGATATTCGTAGGCGCTTGCAGAATGTCTACCGGGAGCTGGCAGTGAACAAAAGCACGGTGAGTCGTTGGGCGAGGCGTGTTTCATCATCACTCTGAAGGGGTTATTCTGTTCGAATGTCCTTCCTCGTGTTGAAACGATCAACTCTGAAGTGTATTGTGCACTCTAAGGAAGTTGAAGAAACGACTTCAGGGTGTTCGTAGCCACAAAAATGCAAACGAACTTCTCCTTCTCCACGACAATACGAGACCTCGCACAAATCTGCGCACCCGACAGGAGATCACAAAACTTCAGTGGAGACGTCATCACGTACTTACTTGCTCTAGGGAGCCGGTGTTACTTGCTCCGCTCCGGACGGCTGTCAATCACGTCTCAAGAGAGCAGCGGACAGGTGGGTTGCATACCGTGGCGGTACTGTACTTGCCGGAAATGTTACCATATGAACAACAGCAATGAAATATATACCGGTACATAAATAAATCATCTTTGAGGAATTATCAAACATTATAAAATGAATAGAGTTGAGTAGGGTAATATGAAATGTACGTAAATCCTCAAATGTGTTATTTTTAAGTTTTTCTAGTAACACTAGGCTTTCCCAGCTTTCATATTTATCATACTTGTTGGAATGACATAAGGAACAACGGCGCTGCAGATTCAATTTTTGAATTGATCCAATTGATCCAATATTTTATTACATATTAAACATTTTGTGTCTTATTTTCTTGAAGTATCATATACTTTTCTTCCCAAGAAGGTTTGAAACTTATTGGCGTCGATAATATAGGCTGTGCTGAACTCTTTTCCACAGTAAATGCAACATTTACCGACTAGGCTTGAACGTCGTGTGGTGTGAGGATAAAGGCGGGAACACACTACTGTCACCTCACGTGAGTTCACGTGAACCGTGTCGCAGTCTAACCTGTCCAGAAAGATGCGCTATACCTTTGCGCCACTGACCTTCAGTACGTACTCATACACTTCCCCTACTTGCTCGTTAAGCTGCTCTTCTTCTTCAAGAGCGGGGAGCAAACTGGCTCCGAGGGCATTTCGCTCTCGAATGACGATGCCTGCTCCAGTGGACTGTTCTTCCTCATACACCGTACATCCCGGATCTCGCGCCTTTGACTTCAATCTGTTTGGCCCAATGGAGAACGACTCCACGGGAAGCACTGCGTGGATGATGGGGAAGTTATCGATGCAGCACGACGTTGGCTCCGATATTGACCAGTCGAGTGGTACAATGCAGGCATACAGGCCCTCATATTACGATGGAGTAAGGCCGTAGCATAAACCGGAGATTTTGAAAAATAGGGTAATGTAGCAAAAAGATTGGGGAATAACATGGTGTATTTGAATCCTCAATAAGACTAACGTGCTTTTAGAAAAAAAGTGTTACATTTTATATTGAACTCCCTTCGTAATTCAATGAACAATGTGATGCTTTTGTTGGGTTGGTGAAGGTTTCTTGACAAAATGTGGATCGTACACCCTTTTCCATGTCGGAAACGTTGCTAAATTTGAACTCCCACAGCGACCAAACCATACATTTCCGGACATGGGTTCATGAAAAATGATCAGTTTGCTGGCCCGCAGGACTTGCTAAGCGTCTTGTAGAATTTCATTAATTTCCTATAAGTGTCAGCGCTATAACTAGCCTTCAAAATGGCGTCTGTAACGGATTTTCGTACTGCGGGCCAGTATTTCTCCGACATTGTCACATAGCGATATTTCTGGGCACAACGACGGTGTACTACTTCGTCGAAAAGAGCTATTTGAATTGAAAACGCACTTCAGGACATTGATGGATACACATGTCACGCACAATCTTACACGCGCCACTTCACAACGTAAGAACAGTGTTGTATTTGATCAAATTCAACATTTCAACACGTTTAAATATCAGATTCTACCACTGTGAATGCAGAATATCTTCATAAACAGAAAATTACCGCTCAGCATCAACTGAAACCAGGGGTGAAAATTTAACTCATCATGAACTCTAAATAAGCACACTTCATTGGTTTTTTGATGTATGGGTTCTTTAATAAACATTGCTTCAGTTTGTCTTTAGCATATCCAACCAACATGCTGTTCACTTTTTCATCCACACTCCACTGGATCACATTGGACAGTGTCGCCTCACAATGGCACCCAGCAGAAATTTGGTGTGCGCTGCATACAGTTCAGTCTCCACGTTTGTATTTCTCAATAAGCCTTTGATTGTGCTACAGCTGCAGAGTATTCCAACAATAATTTGTCATTTGTGGTGTAATCGCAATATACTCGTAATGTAACTGTACCACCTCTTCAAAACACTTGTGGAGATGTAAGTTATTATCTTGGGACACATGAATATTAAATAAACTATTTGTGGCTTGCCCGCAAATTGCCACGAAAATAGAAACAATTAACATTCCATGGTTCCCCATTTCTCTATGTAATGTATGGGCGCCATGGTTACAGTTTTTAAATAAAACTGTAAACCAAAATTTATATTTACTAGCATAGAGACTTATACTTAAATCACAGGGGCAGGATTTTAAATAATTAACCATTAAGTATCGCTTAAGAAAGAAAATTAACGCAATATAAAATACAAATGAATTTATTATACAAAAAAAAATGAGATGAATCGAAAAAGTTTCCTTAAAGCGTGGAGGGATTTAGAATTTACTGAATTTTCTATTGCTTGCTTTATCTAATTGAAGCTCACCAATTGCAGCTTTCGTTGACGTCATCTGGTTTCCGTGGTTACTCGTTCTCTTCTTCTCGATGTAGACTTTGCTCCATGGACATCCTTCCTTCCTTCTCTGATATGGTACGGGCTATCTGGACTAACACTCCCTACTTGCCTAGTCTTTAAATTAGACATTGGCCCTATACTTGTAATAACTGATCAGCGTTGATCGTATGAGGAGAAAATTCAGAGATATGAATTTTTCCATATTAGTAGAAATCTCAATCCAACTGAGCTATACTATTTATACGGTACTGACTTGTACCAAAATTCCGTAGACTTGAACTAAACATAGTTCTTCGTCCACAATATTTACTGAATATCACACAAGCCATAAGCTTGTTTCGTTTCTCGTAGATCCGATAACATAACCGATGGTAAGTACAGTATCGAAGCGATAACACATTGTACAAAAATAACTATGTCGCGGAGCGACCACACACTGTTTCAAATATCAAATCACGTCGTTCAAAGTAGATGTTCACAGTAGAAGTACTAATGATGGAGTATCTCGTTATAAGCTTCTCGCTGTAAAGTCGTAACGTCCTAAGGCTGTTAGGTCTTAAGGTCCCGTTCTCGTGTTGAGAATCAGTATATATCCGGGCTCACCCCCACTCTTGGTAACAGTTCAACCTCAAAACTCATATACAACGAAGTATCTGATTCGATAGCTCGAAGCATCAACTCCCTTTCTCTTCTTCCTCGACAAGTCCAGAAGGCGTGGCGATGATATAGCTGACTAGCTTGCAAGCCTCGCGCTCGGGTCGCTGTTTACTAGCCTTGGTCATAAAATAACCCATGACGCACGCAAAATCCCAAGCTTCAAGAATAACCCTCCGTATACACAAACATGAGATGAAATGAAAACAACTATGTCTCAACATATTGACCGTATTTATAACATAATGAATTCTTATCCTACATAATATAATAATTTAAATAATAAAACGATGTTATCATATATACAATATGATTCCAAAATGCCTTGATTACAAATGATTGACGTTGAATAAATATGTTATTACAAATAATTGCCGATGGCGGCGAAACTTGATATCAAATGATATCGCGTAAATTGATATTATACACTGACTGACAGAGCAAATGCAACACCAAGAAGGAGTGGTCAGAACTGTATGCCAATTGCAGGGTAGACTGACGTCACTGAGGTATGCTCATGATGTGAAATGCGCCGCTGTGCTGCGCACGTAGCGAACGATAAATGGGACACGGCGTTGGCGAATGGCCCACTTCGTACCGTGATTTCTCAGCCGACAGTCATTGTAGAACGTGTTGTCGTGTGCCACAGGACACGTGTATAGCTAAGAATGCCAGGCCGCCGTCAACGGAGGCATTTCCAGCAGACAGACGACTTTACGAGGGGTATGGTGATCGGGCTGAGAAGGGCAGGTTGGTCGCTTCGTCAAATCGCAGCCGATACCCATAGGGATGTGTCCACGGTGCAGCGCTTGTGGCGAAGATGGTTGGCGCAGGGACATGTGGCACGTGCGAGGGGTCCAGGCGCAGCCCGAGTGACGTCAGCACGCGAGGATCGGCGCATCCGCCGCCAAGCGGTGGCAGCCCCGCACGCCACGTCAACCGCCATTCTTCAGCATGTGCAAGACACCCTGGCTGTTCCAATATCGACCAGAACAATTTCCCGTCGATTGGTTGAAGGAGGCCTGCACTCCCGGCGCCCGCTCAGAAGACTACCATTGACTCCACAGCATAGACGTGCGCGCCTGGCATGGTGCCGGGCTAGAGCGACTTGGATGAGGGAATGGCGGAACGTCGTGTTCTCCGATGAGTCACGCTTCTGTTCTGTCAGTGATAGTCACCGCAGACGAGTGTGGCGTCGGCGTGGAGAAAGGTCAAATCCGGCAGTAACTTATGGAGCGCCCTACCGCTAGACAACGCGGCATCATGGTTTGGGGCGCTATTGCGTATGATTCCACGTCACCTCTAGTGCGTATTCAAGGCACGTTAAATGCCCACCGCTACGTGCAGCATGTGCTGCGGCCGGTGGCACTCCCGTACCTTCAGGGGCTGCCCAATGCTCTGTTTCAGCAGGATAATGCCCGCCCACACACTGCTCGCATCTCCCAACAGGCTCTACGAGGTGTACAGATGCTTCCGTGGCCAGCGCCCTCTCCGGATCTCTCACCAATCGAACACGTGTGGGATCTCATTTGACGCCGTTTGCAAACTCTGCCCCAGCCTCGTACGGACGACCAACTGTGGCAAATGGTTGACAGAGAATGGAGAACCATCCCTCAGGACACCATCCGCACTCTTATTGACTCTGTACCTCGACGTGTTTCTGCGTGCATCGCCGCTCGCGGTGGTCCTACATCCTACTGAGTCGATGCCGTGCGCATTGTGTAACCTGCATATCGGTTTGAAATAAACATCAATTGTTCGCCCGTGCCGTCTCTGTTTTTCCCCAGCTTTCATCCCTTTCGAACCACTCCTTCTTGGTGTTGCATTTGCTCTGTCAGTCAGTGTATTACATTAGTAGGGCTGGAGAAGCCTGGACGGTTACATACGCCCTCCTGTTATTTACAGATATAACATATATGAAAATAACACACTACAACAAAATGGTTGATATATACATCATTACATCTGACACACACATAATAAAAAACATACATAATCAAATCTTGTATCTCACTGTAGAGTGCCTGTTTCAACGATACCAGATAATATTAGTAATAAATCCTGCCAATTTTCTTGCGAAAGTTTGTCAGCGACACTCATAATATTTACAACAACAGGTAAATAACTCTATCTTTGCACTTCACCATCAAAGTGTTCGGCAGTTCCAGGTTATAATAATATATACACCACACACACACACACACACGTAATCACACGTGGATTACCTCTCTTAGATGGCCGCAAGCAATTTCCTGTTTTCATTGCAAAAAAATATACACTTAGAAAGTCATTGCATTAATTTCCTTCTGCAGTTTCAAAAAATCCCAAGTTACTCATGGCTTCTACAATGGTGTCAGGTCTAGGTTCACAACCTATACATGAATTCACGTTTTCCAACTCAAGTACATTTAATGTTATCAAAACAACATCGGGGAGACATTACACTTAATTCGCAGAAATATATCGTCTCAGAGAGCGAATATTATAAGTGCCCAACATGACACGATTACCATCTTTCAATTTGTATGCACAAGGACCAACCCGACAATGAATCTGGAATGGACCCTGATACAACAAAAAGAATTTCTTCGTCACTTTCTCTTCACTGGACGAGAGCATGGGAACACGTAACAGAACAGAATCTCCTACATGAAATTCGTCTAACACCTGAAGTTTCTGCTGTCTGCTACGCTTCTCAGCCGCTTTAATCAAATTCTCTCTCGCTAACCTGACATATATCTGAGAGTCCCGCTGAGGTTCCTGTGTAATACCTAGTACTTTTTTCAGCTCATTCCTTGGATTGCTGCCAAAATGAACCTCTAATGGGGTGAATTTCGTACTATCATGCTGAACCATGTTAATCCATTTTTCAATCAACGCTAAAGAACCAACCCACGCAGTGTGCTTGTCATGAACTAATGATCGAAACATCCTACCTAATTCCTTCATCGTGCGTTCACACATATTCCCTTGCGGATTCCTAATTGAGGAAAAAACATGTGTGATACCTAACTCTGTCATCACAGCCTTCCACTTCTTCGATGTAAATTGAGATCCGCTATCAGATAATAACCTACTAGGCGTACCTAATTCCTGAACATACTTGTCACTAATAATCTTACTGCAACTAAGACCTGTTGTTTTTTTCATCGGATACAATCTGACTAACTTGGAAAAAGCGTCAATCACCACAAAAACGTATTGATAGCCATATTTACTACGAACTACGGGTCCAAATAAGTCAATACAAACAAGATCACCAGTTTTCTCAGTGATGACCACTTGCCTAGGTCCTTCGAGATACCTATTGGGAGCTTTACTCCGTTGACATAAATCACAAGAGGAAATAGTTTTCCTAATTTCCCTTCCCATCTTATCCCATACAAAACTTCTCTGAATCTCATACAACACTTTACTGGCACCAAAATGTCCCAACTCCTTATGAATGAACCAAATTAATTCCGTTCTCAAAGACTTAGGTACACATATACGCCAACGATCGTCACCACAATTCCTCGTTAAAAATTGATCAACCATTCTGTAGGTGTGTCTATCTTTCTTCACACTTTCCTGATCTCCGTTTTCAAGTTCTCTTATCACATCTTTACATTCATTATCCTGAGATTGTTCAAAACACATCTTCTTTAATTTATTCAAGGCTTCCTTATTGTCTTTATGAAGACATGCACAGATTAAAATGCCTTCCTGGGTCTTAATAACACTACCTTCATTACACAAATCTCGGTCTCTGGATAGCAAATCGGCTAACACATTGTTCTTGCCTTTAATGTGTACCACTTTAAAATCATACTCTTGTATAGCTAAAATCCATCTACTGACCCTGTTAGATGACAATTTGCAAGTAGAAATAAAACATAGCGCATGATGGTCGGTCCAGATCTCAAATTTAGTACCCAACACGTACATCCTGAACTTACTTAGAGAATAAATAATCGCTAAGAACTCTAATTCAGTAATCGTATAGCGTTTCTCAGCTGCACTAAGCCCTCTCGAAGCCAACGAAACAATCCCTAAGTTGTTCTCATCATCCTCCTGACATAGAACTCCAGCAATGCCACAATGTGATGCATCAGTCGTTATAACATACTTCTTATCTCCTCTAGAATATTTCAGAATCACAGCTTTCCTAAAACCATCTTTTAGCTCTTCAAATGCCTTCTCATGGTATTCTGCCCACTTCCACTTATTGCCAGCTTTCAGCAAATCTCTAAACGGCTCTAATAAGTAGGAAAATCTTAAAACAAATCTTCTAAAAAGGTTACATACTCCAATGTATGATCTCAATTCTTTTATATTCCTGGGCCTTTTTGCATTCAATATTTTCTCTATTCTCGTGCTTTCTGGAGTCACACCTACTGCAGATACACGGTGTCCTAAAAAGATGACTTCGGGCTGATAAAATATGCATTTCTCCAGTTTAAGAGTGAAACCTGCCTGTTCTAACTTGGTAAATACCCTGTCGAGATGTTCTAAATGCTCTTCAAGACTGCAAGACGAAATTACTAAATCATCAATATAAGTAGTGGCATAGTGGTCGGCTTCGTTCCCCAGAGCAATATTCAAAGCACGAATTAAAGCAGAAGAACTAGTACGAGTACCATATGGGACACGACAGAATTGATACAGATTACTCTTGTGACTGAAAGCTGTTAAAGGTCTATCTTCCTTCCTTAACGGAATCTGCCAGAAACTACTACGTAAATCAACAGTAGAAAACCAAACTTTCCCTTGAAAATCCTGTATCAGCTCCTCTACAGTTAACGATTTTAATTGATCAACAGCAATACGTCTGTTCATCTCCCTCCCATCAATACGCAAACGGACAGAACCGTCGTTCTTAGGCACAACCAATAAAGGATTGACACACTGACTACTCGAAACTTCAATAATACCATCCTCTAACATAGCTTCAATTTGATTGTCTATCGCTTTAGCATACTTATGTGGTATCGGATATCTCGGTCCAGCGAATATACTTTTATCCAGCACTGAAAATGAGTGTTCATACACATGTGTTTTGCCAGGTTTCGATGAAAATACTTCCTTGTGTTCTCTCAACACATACAACAATCGGTCCCTCTGACCTTCTTCCAAATTGCTACTATCTACCGCTTCTCTCAAAGCATCATCTTGGTTCTCCTCTAACCACACTTCACACAACTTAAAATCCGCTCTCTTCTTCATCTTTTGAAACCTCATTAACACACCACATGTTACAAACCTCCACTTTCGTCTGAACTTCGGCATCCCACGTGACTTTAACATCCTCATTATCCCACCTTAAATATACTATCGCCTCATTGTAATCTAGCCGAGCTGAGTATAAACTTAGCCAGTCAGATCCCAAGATAACATCAAATATAAGATTCGGAATAACAAGACAGATCTGAATTTTCGACTTCCCGTTAATACAAATAGGTATGGCAACTTGTTTACATATTTGCTTGGATCTTTTACCTACAGCAGTGACGATATATGTGGATTTCACAGGCATTTCCTCAATCTCAATATTCTCCTTCTTTCTGTCCTCATACCACTTCAAACTTACACATGATCTTTGACTGCCTGAATCCAATAAAGCCTGATACTGCGCCCTCCATATAACGATCGTAACAACGGGGTTCTCACTTTAACTACCAACATCGACTTGATTCACTTCAACCTCCCGTAATAACTCATCTCTAACATCGAGATCATAATCCATGTGCGTCATTACACAATTTCTCGCAACATGTACTGAAGACTGATAATCTGATCTCTCATTACCGTCTACTATCAGTTTAAATTACTGTGTCTCCTTGTATCCTGATTTCGGCTTGTACCTTCCTCTACATTGCGTTCCCTCTGAACATTTCTATTTTGTTGGTGTGACTGATTATCTACAGGTTGTTGTCTCGGTTGAAACTGACCACGGTGATTGTGTTCTTGTCTTCTGGGTGGTGGTTGATAGTTTGTGTGCTCACGTGTACTATTACTATTTCCTAACGCATCGAAACTTGCTAGCAATCTTTCCATTCCCTGAATAGGCTCTATCTGTTGCATACAGCTAGCTTCGCGGATTTTGTTGGGAAAATGTCTGAGTAATAACTTCACAATATCTCTCTCCGCTGACATACCATCTACGTTTTTACAAATCATAACGTGGGCTAAAAAATATTCGGTCATAGAAACTCCCTCGTGTGGCCTAAATTTCCCAAAGACAATGCGTTCTTTTTCCCTGCTTTGTATAGCTTCACTCCAAAACTTTTCCGTGAAATATTTCTGGAATTCCACCATACTGGTCATGCTGCTCTTATATACCGCAAACCATGATTTCGTTTCTCTAATAAAAGCTTTACCAATTATTTCTAACGCTTCTTCCCATTCAATGATTCCTTCTTCGATTCGCTTTTCAAATCGTTTCTTAACAGTGTTTAAAAAATCTAAAGGGTTTGTCTGCCTCCCATAGAATTCAGATAAATCAATTTCATATATGAAATTTGTACCATGGCACTGACTTCCTATATTACCTTGCTTTTCTCTGATTTCTTTACGTATTGGTGCCTCCGACCTCTCAATACGTTATTAATTCTTTTCTCTCTAGTTTCTACGTCATTAGCAATGTGTTCCTGTCTTTCCTTGGTGGCTTTAATTTCAATAGCATATTCCTCTGCTTTCTTAAACTTTTCATTACATATTTTGGCATTAATCTCTACCTTACCACACAGATCATCGTATTGTTGTTGTACTTCTTCTCTAACTTTACTAACTTCTCCTACTTGTTCCTGAATTTTACAATTAATTGCTGTGATCTGCTGGTCTACTTCGCTTCTATGTTCAGTTAACTTACTTTCTACCACTTTCTCATGCTGGCTACGTCTCCTCTCCTGTTCCGCTAACTGATTCTCAAAACGTTTCTGCTGCTCTAGTGCTTCATCTAATCTATGATCTAAAGCATCCATCCTAGCATTAACTTCTCTGCTAATTTCGGTTTTCGTCTGTTCTATTTCTCTGCTAATTTCGGTTTTCGTCTGTTCTATTTCCTTTCTATTTTCTTTAATCTTCTGCATCATCACAAACAGTTGTTGAATATTCATATCACTATTCGTATTACTTTCTTTCTCGCCCTCCATCCTAGCTACATCAGATTCTGTACTATTTTCCAAGCTCCCACCACTCTCTACCGTTTTATCTATTTCAATACTTTCATCTACAACATTCCTAGAATTCAGTGTCTCGCCTCCCTTTACTAAGTTTCCACTACGTAATTTCATGTCCTTTTCACCTTGTGCAGCCATGATTCCCCCAAAATCACACATACAAATTATATGGACACTCACTTAACCCCCACAAACACAGATTCTACTTCTACTGCTTTCCTTCCACGAATACTTAATGGTTTTCGAGCTCCACGTTGGTGCGACAAATGTAACTGTTCCCTCCTCTCAAAAACACTTGTGGAGATGTAAGTTATTATCTTGGGACACATGAATATTAAATAAACTATTTGTGGCTTGCCCGCAAATTGCCACGAAAATAGAAACAATTAACATTCCATGGTTCCCCATTTCTCTATGTAATGTTTGGGCACCATGGTTACAGTTTTTAAATAAAACTGTAAACCAAAATTTATATTTACTAGCATAGAGACTTATACTTAAATCACAGGGGTAGGATTTTAAATAATTAACCATTAAGTATCGCTTAAGAAAGAAAATTAACGCAATATAAAATACAAATGAATTTATTATACAAAAAAAATGAGATGAATCGAAAAAGTTTCCTTAAAGCGTGGAGGGATTTAGAATTTACTGAATTTTCTATTGCTTGCTTTATCTAATTGAAGCTCACCAATTGCAGCTTTCGTTGACGTCATCTGGTTTCCGTGGTTACTCGTTCTCTTCTTCTCGATGTAGACTTTGCTCCATGGACATCCTTCCTTCCTTCTCTGATATGGTACGGGCTATCTGGACTAACACTCCCTACTTGCCTAGTCTTTAAATTAGACATTGGCCCTATACTTGTAATAACTGATCAGCGTTGATCGTATGAGGAGAAAATTCAGAGATATGAATTTTTCCATATTAGTAGAAATCTCAATCCAACTGAGCTATACTATTTATACGGTACTGACTTGTACCAAAATTCCGTAGACTTGAACTAAACATAGTTCTTCGTCCACAATATTTACTGAATATCACACAAGCCATAAGCTTGTTTCGTTTCTCGTAGATCCGATAACATAACCGAAGGTAAGTACAGTATCGAAGCGATAACACATTGTACAAAAATAACTATGTCGCGGAGCGACCACACACTGTTTCAAATATCAAATCACGTCGTTCAAAGTAGATGTTCACAGTAGAAGTACTAATGATGGAGTATCTCATTCTAAGCTTCTCGCTGTAAGGTCGTAACGTCCTAAGGCTGTTAGGTCTTAAGGTCCCGTTCTCGTGTTGAGAATCAATATATATCCGGGCTCACCCCCACTCTTGGTAACAGTTCAATCTCAAAACTCATATACAACGAAGTATCTGATTCGATAGCTCGAAGCATCAACTCCCTTTCTCTTCTTCCTCGACAAGTCCAGAAGGCGTGGCGATGATATAGCTGACTAGCTTGCAAGCCTCGCGCTCGGGTCGCTGTTTACTAGCCTTGGTCATAAAATAACCCATGACGCACGCAAAATCCCAAGCTTCAAGAATAACCCTCCGTATACACAAACATAAGATGAAATGAAAACAACTATGTCTCAACATATTGACCGTATTTACAACACAATGAATTCTTATCCTACATAATATAATAATTTAAATAATAAAATGATGTTATCATTAGACCTGGGATTTTAAGGCAAATGCCTATTTCGTTCCTTACGAAATAACATGATTTTTGTTAAATATGTTGACGTTTCATGATAAATCCCTTACATTAAAAGAGTTTTATAGTGCCCTAAAATGCCTATTTGGACCTTTAGCGCCTATTTTACTATTTTAGTGCCTAAAATGCCTATTTTCTATATTAAAAAATTCAACTTCTGTAATTTTTACAATCACCCAATGGACATCACTGGAATGAGCAGAACAGCAGAGGGTGGGTTTTTCGCAGAAATGTTGTTCTTCCCTGACAGCTGTCACCAAAGGAATGCTGAGTGAAGTGTGGAGGTGGAGGATTAGCTCAGAAGAACAACGAGCAGGTAGTAAAGGACGTACTGTGTCGAGTGACGGGGTGAGGGGGAGGATTATCTAGGGAGAACAAGGAGCAGGTTGTAAGAAGGGACATACTGTGTCAAGTCGCCAGTGAAAGAAAATCTGTTTAAGTGAATATAGTTCATCTTGCCTAAAACGAAATCATCTAAGAGTGCTCTTATACAACAATGGCTTGTACAATTTCCAGGGATGACTTTTGATGGCAACATTATTTTCTGCCAGTACTGCAATAAACAGGTATGTGCATATATCTTAAATTTCATATTAATCTAAAACTAAGGTTGTGATATTGGCTCCTCTAATTAATTGTAGAGACCTAGGCCAGGCGACCTGGGTTCGATTTCTAGTATCGGCAGTAATTTAGAAATCTATGGGGTCTGGAATGGTGTTGACCCAGCATCGTGAGGACAACTGAGAAGCTACAGTGAGCAGGGGTCACGGAGGCAAGGCAATACGGCTGAGGGATGTATCGTGCTGACCACACGCCACCCAATATCTGCAAGCCATGAGCTGGGCAGCAACCGTTATTGAAAACCAAGGCCCTTCGGGGACTGTAGTGTTCTTGTTCTTAATGAACTTTAGGGTAATAATGGCTTAATTTAAATAGTTCAAAATTACACATTTTATTCAATAGCTCACCTTTTCTATTCATCATCTTAGTTTCTGATTGACATCACTTTATCGTGTTTTAGATTTCACATGAGAAAAAATGCCACCTTCAGCAGCATGCAGATACTGCCAGTCACAAAGCGAAAGCAGCCATGAAAAGTAACATTAGACAGACTCTGCTCACACAAACTATATCTCCTACAACCCATAATGGTTTCTATGCTGATATGTGTAGAGCCCTATTTGCAGCAAATATCCTCTGGAATGCTGTGCATAATCCTGTTTTCTGAGATTTTTTTTACAGAAATACACCAAGCAGCACATACCATCAGCATCTACATTAAAGAAAGCTACTTAGATATTTGTTACTATGGGGTCATTTTGTCAATCAGGGAGGATATTCAGGAGTCTTGCATATCGTTATGTGTGGACGAAACCACCGACTCTGTGGGCACGTACATTGCTAACCTTATAGTAGGAAAACTGGAACCCAATCAGGCATCTACCGCTCACCTCCTTTGCTCTAAACAGCTTGAGAAAGTCAATAGTCAAAGCATTGCATACTTCATCAACAAGGGGTTGCAATTATTGTATCCTGGGAGTGTTGATGATTCTAAAGTCCTTCTCCTTGTCTCCGATGCTGCTTCCTACATGATTGCCACTGCACCTCTCCTGAAAACGTTCTATCCTTCTTTAATTCATGTTACTTGCATGTCCCATGCCTTACATAGACTCGCAGAAACAGTTAGGGCCGAGTTTCCTGCAGTAAATACTCTTATTTCAACAATGAAGAAAGTGTTCTGTAAGGCTCCATCAAGAATAGTCATCTTTCGAGAGAAACTCCCCTCTATTCCCCTTCCACCGCAGCCAATCATCACCCGTTGGGGTTCCTGTATTATGCAGAACATCTTGAGGAAATCATGACTGTGATAGGCAAATTGCCTTTAACGGACAACTCTGCATGTGTGTCGTCTGTCGAAGAGCTGTTAAATGATCGTTCCAGTGTTCAGAGAGATATTGCGTATATTCAGACAAATTTTTCATTTCTTCCAGTCACCATTACAAAAATGGAGGAAAAGGGAAACAGTCTCAAACAGAAATTTTCTCTAATTGAGGAAGCTGAGAATAACAAAGTGCTAGGGCAAGGTAGGAGATAAAATAAGAGACAAGTGGTCTATTGTACTGCAGAAGAACCCAGGTTATTCAGTGCTGAAACGGGTACATCAGGTAATGGATGGGGAAAAGGTAGACTTACCAAGTGAAATTGAATTGAAAAATGTAGGTAAATTTCCCTATGCCCCTCTAACATCTGTGAGTGTGGAGCGCTCTTTTTCTGATTTCAAAATAATTTTAACAGACAAAAGATACCGCCTTACTGTGGAAAATTTGGAGAAGATTATTGTTATGTACTGTAAAGCAAACTACGAATGAAAGTACTGTAGGAATGTTCCTCAAAAAAACTAAACACATACTTCATTCGCGTTTACACCGTTATTGGATGCCTACAGTGCTGTAATTGTGTACAGTGATTTTAGAATTAAGGTTTTAGATCAGTATTGATAATGATATATCATATAATCCATAAGTTGTTTGACACATGACTTTTTTATATTGTTTTTGATAAATGTCTTCTTTATTCTGTCCTAATTTTGCAGGTATTTCGGTTAAGAATTGGGATACCACGTTTGTTAAAGTAAAAGAGTATAACGTTACACTTTAAGTGTATATTGTAATATTTTAAAGTCTATTTCCTGCCTATCTACACATTTTAAAAACATATTTTAAGTGTCTATTTTCTATTTTAAAATCCTATTTACTTGTTTTAAAAGCCTATTTTAGGCGCCTAAAACTAATTTTTTTAGAGCCTAAAATCCCAGGTCTAGTTATCATAAATACAATATGATTCCAAAATGCCTTGATTACAAATGATTGACGTTGAATAAATATGTTATTACAAATAATTGCCGATGGCGGCGAAACTTGATATCAAATGATATCGCGTAAAATGATATTATATTACATTAGTAGGGCTGGAGAAGCCTGGACGGTTACAGTAACATAAAACAATTGGATTTTAGAAGTACGCCAAGCAAAAGGTTTGAATGTCATTGCTGTATACTGTACTGTAGTAGCAAACGGCAGGACTTTTTTTAACTTGACTTCATAAACTTCTGCCCTTGGGAGTGGGGCATACAAAACATCCATGCGTGTTGTAAGAGAGTTGACTACTCAGGGGCTTTCAACTTGGTTTGGTGATCAGTGAGCTCCTCGCTGATTTTCACATTGCTTCCACTTTCTTTGCCAGGCTTCTCACTTTCATCATTGTTAATTTCTCGTATCTTCCGACCCCGATAGTATTGTAATGTATTTTTATCAATTACAATTTTATCACCGGGCGAGTTGGCCGTGCTCGTAGAGGCGCGCGACTGTGAGCTTGCATCCGGGAGATAGTAGGTTCGAATCCCACTATCGGCAGCCCTGAAGATGGTTTTCCGTGGTTTCCTATTTTCACACCAGGCAAATGCTGGGGCTGTACCTTAATTAAGGCCACGGCCGCTTCCTTCCAACTCCTAGGCTTTTCCTATCCCATCGTCGCCATAAGACCTATCTGTGTCGGTGCGACGTAAAGGCCCTAGCAAAAAATAAATAAATAAAATTAAATTTTATCAATCATGTTAGTAGCTTTCTCCAAACCTATTTCACTGCGAACGTCATGTTCTAAATTTCCACAATAAACAAGTATTTAATAGCCCGCAGACTAGGCTTTTTCTCATGAAAAGAATAAAAGAAAATGGATCTACGGTTTGTGGAAGATTGAGTAAGATTTTTTCTGAAACTACTTCAGTAAGGCTGGGGCTGCACCTTAATTAAGACCACGGCCGCTTCCTTCCCACTTCCAACACTTTCCTATCCCATTTCGCTATAAGACCTGCGTGTGATAGTATGAAATATAATTATATATATATTCATTTCTTAATAAAGAAGTGGGAACAAGTTCTCGCGTAATAAAAGATTGGAACCGAGCTCGATAGCTGCAGTCGCTTAAGTGCGGCCAGTATCCAGTAATCGGGAGATAGTGGGTTCGAGCCCCACTGTCGGCAGCCCTGAAGATGGTTTTCCGTGGTTTCCCATTTTCACACCAGGCAAATGCCGGGGCTGTACCTTAATTAAGGCCACGGCCGCTTCCTTCCACTTCCTAGGCCTTTCCTATCCCATCGTCGCCAAAGACCTATCTGTGGTGCGACGTAAAACAAATAGCAAAAAGAAAAAAAAAAGATTGGAATTATGAAATCCGTTTCACTTTCTCCCATTTCAGTTTATCCTGTAAACGGGGTCAAGCGAGTCGCAAAATAAAACAAGGAAAAGGAGGAAGGCGAGGAAGAAAGAAAGAAAAACGTTGCGTAGTTGCGTTTCTAGTTCGTAATTGGCAGAGTGAACCAGGCTTAATGGGTAGCAAGCAGTATCTCATATGCGAGTGATCAATAGCGGTATTTCGCCGATGTGCCGTGCGGTGCAGTAGCGTATGCGGTACCCATGTTGGAGGGGGCTGAGGAGAGGGTTTGCTGCAGCACCCGGCCTTGGGAGTATGCGCAAACTACCAGGAGGCCAGGCACTTTCAAACAGTTGTTGATTTCATAAAACACTGTTTTATGTCTAACTGAATGTTCGCCAAAGTTAAAGAAACGAGGTCATGCTGCATAAGTGCCGTTGAGACGGATAGCATTGAGCTCTCTGAAAATTACAGGGTAGAGATCAAATGAGTTCACCTCTCTGTCGTCTATCCACCTTGGGATTGAGGATGGCAATAATTATAAGTCATAGCAACTGTTTCTGAGCTACCTTCAGGTGGTGGTGGTAATTATTATTTTAAGAGGTGGTGGTGGTGATTATTGTTTTAAGAGGAAATACAACCAGGTAACCATCCTCTATACTGTATAACACTAATCAGAGAGAAAAAAATGGAAGGCATACGACACTTCGAAGAATGAAGGTATCGGCCAAAAGAAGACGAGGGTCACGAAGGGTGTGAAAATAAGACTCCCTAGGCCTCGAAAACCTAATACCGTCGGGGTCAGAAAAGAACAAGAGCTGACCAAGGGAGGTCGGATAGGATAGATGAAAGTGAGGAGCCTGGCACAAGTAAGTTTAAGCAATGCCAGGATACAGCTAAGGGCCCCGTGATCGCCAACACACACTCACAAGTCGAGAGCCCCTGGGGCCCCTTCTAGTCACCTCTTACGACAGGCAGAGGTTATCGTGGGTGTTATTCTATATCACCCCAATCCACAGGGCGTATTGTTTTAAGAGGAAGTACAACTGGATAGCTACCCTCTATTAACACTAATCAGGTCCGCCTTTGTAGTGTAGTGGTTAACGTGATTAGCGGAGGCCCGTGTTCGATTTCCTGTCTGCCAGGAATTTTTAAAAGTGATACGAGGCCTAGAACGAGGTCCACTCAGCATCGGGAGGTCAACTGAGTGGAGGTGGGTTCGATTCCCATCTCAGCCATCCTTGAAGGGGTTTTCCGTGGTTTCCCATTTCTCCTCCAAGCAAATGCCGGGATGGTAGCTAACTTCAGCTTCCTTCTCTCTTCCTTGCCTGTCCCTTCCGATCTTTCCATCCCTCCACAGGGCCCCTGTTCAGTTTAGCAGGTGAGGTCATCTGGGCGAGGTATTGGTCCTCCTCCCCAGTTGTTGTTGTATCCCTGACCCGAAGTCTCACGCTCCAGGACACTGCCCTTGATGCTGTAGAAGTGAAATCCCTCACTGAGTTGGAGGGAAAAACCGACTCTAGAGGGTAAACAGATTAAGAAAGAAAGAAAGAACACTAATTAGAGGGAAACAAATGGAAGGGATCCAACACTTCGAAAAATTAAGGTATTGGTCAAAGGAAGACAAGAACTACGAAGTGCATAAAAATGAAAGACTCCCTAGGCCTCGAATGCTCTAATACCATCGGGGTGTGAAAAGAACAAGAGTTGATCAAGGATAGGATGAGGAGCCTGGCACAAGTAAGTGGAAGCAGTTTCAGGAATCAGCTAAGGGCGCCGTGGTCGCCGTCTCACGCTCCCAAGTTCAGATCCCCTGGGTCCTGGGCTGCCATCAGTGGCGGATTTAACATTTCTGCTCCCCTTGGTATAACTATAGCATGCACCCACCCAAAGTGAACTATACCTTAATCAATTTCTTGAAATAACTAGAGAATATGGTGCACCGTACAAGTAATATACAGAATTACACACAACCCGAGTATTGAGAACCTGATCGCTTTTGAAGGTGAAAATAAATTCATTAATCATACAGGTTTCCGTCCCACTTTGACAGAATCAAGCTCGTCGATCACATCTTCATAGTTCTCATTCTAGTACAGTAAACGTCAAGCAAGCCGCTCCTCTTTACGATTAACAAGGAAGGGGCATACCGTAGGCCAGTAACTATATCTCGAGAAACAATACTGTCATGCTGAAAGAAAAAAAAACTGTGCGAAGTTTGGGTTGGGAAGACTTGGGAATAAGGAGACGAGCTGCTCGACTAAATGGTATGTTCCGAGCTGTCAGCGAAGAAATGGCGTGGAATTACATTAGCAGACGAATTACTTTGAACTGAGCTTTTAAGAGTAGAAAAGATAATAATACGAATATAAAGCTGGAACTCAAGAAAACAAAATGGGGCACTTATTCGTTTATAGGATGAGAATAGGGATTGGAATAATATACCAAGGCAGATGTTCGATACCTCCCAAAGGTATCGCCACCTTGACGAAGGCAAAACACATTTTGCCGGGTGTTTGGAGGCTTGCGTGCTCAAATGATCCTTAGAGCTATGCCGGCGGGAGTACATGCTCCTGCTAGGGCCACCCAAGCCGGACAGGTCTAAGGTGGTGATCCAGACTAAGAGTGATACCCTGGTCCTCCAGGTTGGGGGTTGGGCGTAGAGTTAACTCCCCTACCTCGTAAAAAGACAAATGTTACGGATACCTGAAGACATACTACAGGAAAAGCGGATAACTTGTGACGATCCGGTGAGAAAACAGCTTAAGAGAAGGAAAAATGATATCATAGTAGCAACATGGAATATAAAGACATTAAAGAGACCTGGCAAGTTGAAGGAATTAAGGAATGGACTGGATAAGTATGGAGTGTAGATAGCAGCACTGCAGGAACTAAGATGGAAGGGGCAAGGGATAATAATGTCTGGTCAACATATCCTGATGTACAGTGGAGGAGAAGAAGGCAGTAATGGCACAGGATTTCTCATACGAAAGTCTGTAAAGCAAAGCGTGATCAGCTGTACTGCAATCAACGATAGGATGTGCTCTTTGAGATTTCGGGCAAAATTCTTCAATGTTACAATGTTGTCTGTGTATGCCCCTACAGAAGAGACAGAAGAGGAGGTAAAAGATGCATTTTAAACTTAAATTGAGGAATAAATTAACAAAGTTCAAAGACATGACGTGAAAATTATTCTTGGAGATCTATACATAAATGCAAAGACTGGAAGAGTTGTATAAACACATAATAAGGAAAGAAAGCTTGCACGATGTCAGTAATGATAATGGTTTGAGACTGATTGAATTTGCGAGTGGGAAGCAGATGATAGCCAAAAGTACTTGGCACCCGCGGAAAAACATAAAGAAGGAGACATAGATATCACCAGATGGAGTAACAAGAAATCAAATAGACCATGTTATCATAGACAGGTGGCATGCATCAGACATCATGGATGTTAGAAGTTGTAGAGGTGCTGATGCCGGTTCAGACCATTATCTTGTAAGAATAAAATACCAACAAAATAAAATAGAAATTGGCGAGGACGGAAAAGGTAAGAAGAAAGACAAAGCATAATGTAGAGGGTCTTAAAAATGAGGAATTGCAAGAGAAATTCAAGCAGAAAATAGCAGAATATTTGGAAATAAGAAAGGAGTTATGGAAGAAAGGTGAAGTGGAAACTAAGTGGGAGATACTGAGAACAGTTACCAGTGAAGTTGCAGATGATACTTTGGGAAATAAGGAACATGTAAAGAGAACATACTGGTTTGATGAAGAATGCTTAACACTAATTCAAGAGAGGAATGAAGCTAGGAAAAGAATGCTGCATAGGAGGACAAAGCAAATAGTGGAAGAGTGCAGAGAGAAGCGGAGAACAGCCGATAAGATATGTAGATTTAAAAAAAAAGAGCTTTTGAGAGAAAGAGAATCGAAGAACTGGATGTAATGAAGGATAGACATGAGGCACGAATGTTTTATGGAAGAACAAAATATCTTAAGAGAGGATTTCAACTAAGAGCTGTTTTCTTTAAGGATGAGGAGGGAAACCTCATCGGTGGCAAAAGCAAAGTGCTCGAAAGATGGCAGGAGTATTTTTACAAGGTACTCAATGGAAATAATGAGGTTGATAGAGAAGAGGAAACCATCAGTGATGATGGGGAAGAAGTAGAATCGAATGAATAATTAAAATAGAGCATCCAGATTTAGAAGAAGTCAGGATATCAATTAAAGCATTAAAGAACAAAGCGCCAGGTGAAGATGGGATTGGGGATATCGAGATAGGAGGGGGGGAAGAGTAGAGCTGTTCATGAGTTGATTAAGGAGGTTTGGATGAAGAAGGAAATGCCCAACGATTGGACAGTGGGCATAATATGTCCAGTACATAAGAAAGGAGATAAGGTAGTATGTGGAAATTACCGAGGGATTACTTTGCTTGGATGGAACATACAAGATTTTCAGTAAGATATTAGCCTAAACACTGGAACTATGGATGGAAAGGATACTGGGGGATTACTAAGCAGATTTTAGAAAAAAAAAATTGTTCTACACTGGATCATATGTTTATATTGCGACAATTACTGGAGAAGTTTTATGAGTACGACAAGCAGCTGCACCAGCTCTATGTTGATTTTAAACAGGCATATGACAGTCTAGATAGAGGCAAAATTTATAAAATTATGAGAGAGTTTGGAATCCCGAGGAAATTGGTTAAGTTGACAGAAATGACCTTGAAAACATCAGTGTGCAAGGTGAGAGTGGAACAGGATCTGTCCGAGGCGTTTTTAGTTGAAAAGGGTCTGAGACACTCCAATTTAGCACTGGAAAATGTAATACGCTAACTACCCATCATTCCAGGAGGAACCATCCTGAACAGATTAGTACAAATGATAGCATATGCTGATGATGTGGCAATTATTGCACGAAACGAAAGAGCTCTTGTTAATAACTGTGCTTTGTTAGAACAAAAAGCATGGGACTTGAGGCTAGAAATGAATATAAATAAAACAAAGTTATGAAGATGGGAGATAAAGAGGGAGCAAGAGGAAGCACCACAGTAAGAATACAAGGGAAGGAATATCAAAGAGTTACAACTTTCAAATATCTAGGCTGCGTAATAACTGCAGACAATAAAACCTCTGTGGAAATACAGGAATGGATAACAAGTAGGAACCGATGCTTTTACGCCTTACAAAAATATGTTTAAACCCAAGAATTTCAGTAGGAATACGAAAATAAAAATATACACAACAGGATGCCTCGGAATGCTGGGTGATGGCTACTAGAGAAGAACAGTGGCTGTTACGGTGGGAAAGGGAGATATTGAGAAAGGTATTTGGAGCAGTTAGAGATCAGGATGGATGGAGAATGAGGAAAAATGCAGAGCTGCAAGGATTGTTTGGCCAGCCCGATATTGTTCTTAAAATGAAGCAGGGAAGAATTGGGTGAGCTGGTCATGTTCAGAGAATGGCAGAAACGAGTACTGTCTAAAAATTCTTTATAGGAAAACCGGAAGGAAGAAGGAGGAGAGGAAGGCCCGGGAAGAGATGGATTTATGATGTTGAGGATGACCTTAGAAAGATGGGACTTAAATGCTGGAGAAGGAGGGCCGAGGACCGGGACGAATGGAGGCAGGTAATTAAGAAGGAAAAGGACCTACATGGACTGTAGCGCCGACCAGTAAGTAAGTAAGATGTTCGATAAATTTCCAACTTAGAAATCATTTAAGAAAAGGTTAGGTAAAAAACTGATAGGGAATCTGCTACCTGGACGACATCCCTAAATGCAGAATAGTGGTGTTTGATTGACTGATTGATTGATTGATTGATTGATTGATTGATTGACTGATGATTGATTGATTGGTTGATGATTAATTGATTGATGGTGAGGTTGAGAATGACAACGAACGTTCCTTAGCTGATAGAAAAGTAAAACCACGCAGGTGTCGTGTTGTTGTAAGAACAAATAGTGAAAAATTAAGGTAATGACTTGTAATTGTATATAAATTTTTGCTAATTGCTTTACTGATAGGTCTTATGGCGACGATGGGATAGGAGAGGGCTAGGAGTGGAAAAGAAGTGGCCGTGGCCTTAATTAAGGTACAGCTCCAGCATTTTCCTGGTGTGAAAATGGAAAACCATCTTCAGGGCTGCCGACAGTGGGGTTCGAACCCACTGTCTCTCGGATGCAAGCTCACAGCTGTGCGCCCCTAACCGCACGGCCAACTCGCCCTGTAATTATAATAATTCAAAGCAATGTTTTTTCTACCCCCAAGGTGCCTTACGTCACACCAACACAGATAGATCTTATGGCGACGATGGGATAGGGAAGGGCTGGGAGTGGGAGTGGGGAAGGAAGCGGCAACGGCCTTAATTAAGGTACAACCACAGCAATGGGAAACCACGGAAAACTATCTTCAGGGCTGCTGACAGTGGGGTTCGAACCCACTATCTCCCGAATGCAAGCTCACATTATTCAAAGCATACAAAATTATTGTTGTGTGTATTAGGAAAAGTTCCTCTCCCATCGCAGCCCGTGATGCCACCGCCCCTAGACAAGTAGGCAACCTAGTGGGCCTATAAATCCACATTTGGCCACCATATGCACTAAAGTGAAGTGGTTGTTGAATAAAATAGTTTCTATGGTGTGCTTGGCAAGTAGAAAGACGTTTCTCGACTAAAGTGAAAGGCGGTTTAAGGGTGGAGGTTGAGGATTTGTTTATTCTCCAAGAGAGATATCAGCTTACATATGGAAAGTGACCACGGCGGTCCTGAAACAAGATCACAATTTCTTGCATTACTGGATATAATTATGCATAGTTTAGTGGAGGATAAACTCTATATCCTGCGAAATACAGATGGAGATGGAACATTCTTAGTGAATCCTTAATAATGTTTAAGGCGGTGCTATTTAGACAAATTAAAGACATTCTGAGACTTTTCATATGCCTACAGGTCAACAGTGGCATAGCAACCCTCCTTCCACACACTAGACCTATAACACACCATACGATAGTGATCAGAGAGGTATGGTAGACAGGGTTCGTAGATGGACTTCTCCTGGTTGACTTCAGATGCCTAATGTTGATCCCTTTCAGAGCAAATTGTTGGAGCTAATACATGAACTTTTCCGGTGCGCCAGTTTACTCTTAGAAGTCTCACGTTGTACTTCTTCATGGGTTTCACATTCTAACTGTCTCAGGGATGAGGATAATGCACTTTTCACTTTGTGGTGTTTTGCATTCACCAGCAATTCACCTTTCGGGCATGAGCCCAGCACGTTTCCAAGAGTTTCAATCTCGGCGCAGTCTGGAAAACGGCAGCGGGTTGTGATGGAACATCGACATCTTCAGAGCATTGGTCCTTTCGGAGCCTGAAATCCCTTGTTTCTCAAGGTATATTTTGTTCAGGTCATAAAGGCATCATCATGAAGTTCATTCCGTATTCATCTTTCAGTCCAATCACTGGCTCCGGTTGGCAAATTGAGTAGTTTAGATAAGGCTGAAGCCTTTTCTGCTGGAAGATCTCTGAAGAATTGCAGATGAGCGTCGTTGACGTGCAGTAGGATATTACATAAATGTTAATGTGCTGAATCGAGGCTTCCCTGGTGACCTTCATCAGCGCAAGGCCTCGATACTTTTTTTAGAGCGTATAACATTGTATTAGGGAAATAGTTACTAGTTCCTTGGCCGATCCGTTCACAATCTTATCGATGTTCTCCAAAAACCCACGTCTCATTTTAGTTAATGGTGTACTTTGAAGAGGGTATATGAGGCTGGGCCAGATGTGTTGGTTCCGGATGGAAATCTTCTGGTCTGATTTTAGTAGAGGAGAGGAACCTAGTTTTGAAACATTCTTTGTTAACTTTTTATGGTGTCACATTCCTCGAAAACAGTTTCATTAAGAAAATTAATTCCCAAGTATCTGATGTGTTCTTGTGGATCTGTTATATATTTTATAATAGAGCCAATGGCGGATACCATATCCACTGATGTTAGGTCATCATCTTTAATGCAGATCAATTTGTACTTATGAAAGTTAATGGCTAGACCAAGAAGTGAAAGATGGTTCTCAGCTAGAATGATAAGACGTTGAGAACCAACCTCATTACTGGGTATGAGAGCAATATTATTTGCAAATGCCATGGTTGACAGTTTTCTCAGAAAAAAATCCAGTCAGAATCCTGCAGAGAGTTCGGCATCAGTTAAGTATTTAATGATCTCATCGATAGCCCAGTTAAAGAGAGTCGGCGAGGGTGGACTGCCTTGAGGGACACCACTTGCGAGTGCTATTGGTTAGGTTTTGGTTATAGAGACCTGGATTTGGATCTCATTATTTACCAACACATTTATTACCATCTTCCTTAAGTCACAGGGCATTTTAGTGTTAGCCAGCGAGCATTGTATATGTTCATGACCAACAGAATCCAAAGCTTTGCTCACATCCTACAACGCCACAAAGCATGCTTTAGATATCCGTCGATCGGTGAAGTGACGTTCTTTTGCAGCTACTGGAAATGTAACAAATGGATGCCCTACCTGGTTTGGATCTTGGACTTAACTATATTGACCATTGAGACTAACAGAAACTTTGGAACTCCAAGTTTCTGTTCCCCATCACCTGTCCTGTCAACTGTTCGAAAAGAAGAGCGGAAAGAGTCTCTCTTCTCGCCAAACTCACTAGAGAGTGCGATTTCTACACGTTCCTTTCTTCAGGCCTATGCACGAGTAAACCAGAAATTAATATTATTCTCGAAGGAAACAACACTCGTCTTTTATGTTGTATAGAGGATGGTAGCCCTGTTGTACTTCCTCTTGAAACAATAATCATCATCACCACTTTTACGTGGTAGCCGAGTGACAACGTTACTACCTTCACGAAGTTCGAGCTTTGGCAAATTCATGCGGAATAGAAAATAGAAAATCACGTCCCTGTGGCTTGGATTCCTCGCAAATTTGTACGATGCGTGACTAAGAATCACTGTGTCCTAAAACTGCAAGCTTGTTTTGTTTTACCTTCTGTGGGTAAGGCGTGGAATACATCCACGATATTCCCTGCCTGTCGTAAGTGAAGACTCAAAGGGTTATCAAATTGGGAGTGTGGGTTTCTGACCATGGGATCTTTAACTTTGGCATGGCTACCACTTACTAGTAAAATAGTATTAGCTGTAATCTTTCCTATCCGTGCTGTCTTGGTCAACTCTTGTTTTCTTCCGACCGCATGTGATATTAGGTTTGTGAGGTCTGAAGATTTTTAATTTCAGTGTTTTTCGTGCTCCTTGTTTCTTTTTGGTGATACCTTAGCCCTTCGATAGATCGGATCTCTCTCATTTTTAATATATATATATTTTGCAAGTTGCTTTACGTCGCACTGATGCAGATAGATCTTATGGGCGACGTTGGGACAGGAAATGCCTAGGAATGGGGAGATAGTGGCCGTGGCATTAATAAGGTATAGTCCCAGCATTTGCCTCGTGTGAAAATGGGAAACCACGAAAAACCATCTTCAGGGCTGCCGACAGTGGGGTTAACCCACTATCTCCCGGATGCGAGCTCACAGCTGCGCGCTCCTAAACACACGGCCAACTCGCCTGGTGCAGATAGGTTTAATGGGATAGGAAAGATCTAGGAGTAAGATGAAAGTGGCCGTGGCCTTAATTAAGGTATAGCCATAGCATTTGCCTCGAGTGAAAATGAGAAACCACGGGAGACTATCTTCAGGGGGTCATGCAAGCTCATAGCTCCGCGTCTCTAATCGCACGATCTCGTCAGTTATCTCTTCTGATTAGAGTTAAGAATAACATCCACAGTATTTTTCGCCTGACGTAAGAGGCGACTAAAAGGAGCTCCGAGGGATCTTAACTTGGGAGTGTGAATTGGTCACTACGGGGACCTTAGCTGAGTTCTGGCATTGATTCAAGTTACTTTCGCCAGGCTCCTCGCTTTCATCTATCCTACCCAAACTCCCTTCGTCAACTCTTGTTCTTTTCAGACCCCGATGGTATTAGGTTTTTACCGAGCTCGATAGCTGCAGTCGCTTAAGTGCGGCCAGTATCCAGTATTCGGGAAATAGTAGGTTCGAACCCCACTGTCGGCAGCCCTGAAAATAGTTTTCCGTGGTTACCCATTTTCACACCAGGCAAATGCTGGGGCTGTACCTTAATTAAGGCCACGGCCGCTTCCTTCCAATTCCTAGGCCTTTCCTATCCCATCGTCGCCATAAGACATATCTGTGTCGGTGCGACGTAAAACAACTAGCAAAAGGTATTAGGTTTGTGAGGCCTAGGGAATCTTTCATTTTCACGCCCTTCGTGGTTTTTATCTTTCTTTGGCTTTACCTTCATTTTTCGAAGCGTCGGACCCACTCCATTTTTCCGTCTGATTAGTGTTACTAGAGGATAGTTGCCCAGTTGTACTTCCTACTAAAACAATAATCACCACCATCACCTCCATTCTTTGCTAATTGCTTTACGTCGCACCGACACAGATAGGTCTTATGACGACGATGGGACAGGGAAGGGCTAGGAGTTGGAAGGAAGCGGCCGTGGGCTTAATTAAGGTACAGCCCCAGCATTTGCCTGGTGTGAAAATGGGAAACCACGGAAAACCATTTTCAGGGCTGCCGACAGTGGGGTTCGAACCTACTATCTCCCGAATACTGGACACTGGCCGCACTTAAGCGACTGCAGCTATCGAGCTCGGTCACCTCCATTCTAAACTTGGGAGCCAGGTGATAGTGTGTTTGTTTATTTGTTTGTTTATTACGTTGATTGGCGATCATTGGACTCCTAGCTGGGTGTGAAATAGCTTTCACTTACTTGCACCAGCCTAATCACTTTCATCTCTCCCATCTGGCATCTTTTGATTAGTCATCTTTCTCTTCCGAGCTGGACGAAGTTAGCTTTGCGAGGCATATGCAGTTTTACATTTTCACGCCCTTCGTGACTTTTCTCATTCTTTTGTCTATACTTTCGATTTTTTAAAGGGTTGGATTTCTTTCACTTTCTATTCTGATTAAAGTTAAACGGCCATGGTTGCCAATTGTACTTGCCCTTAGAACAATAATTATCCATCCTAAGCACGGTAGTTCAGTTTTGTTCTTTACTCCACGACATCTTCTTGAACAATTTTCCGTTTCCAGAAAGGAGCTCGAACGAAGATAACACTGAATAATAGTCAATTACAACAAAATCTGTAGTTGCGTTAAGATGACAACGTACGTACAAATTATTATTCAAACATTAAGCTTACCGAGCTCGATAGCTGCAGTCGCTTAAGTGCGGCCAGTATCCAGTAATCGGGAGATAGTGGGTTCGAGCCCCACTGTCGGCAGCCCTGAATATGGTTTCCCATGGTTTCCCATTTTCACACCAGGCAAATGCCGGGGCTGTACCTTAATTAAGGCCACGGCCGCTTCCTTCCAATTCCTAGGTCTTTCCTATCCCATCGTCGCCATAAGACATATCTGTGTCGGTGCGACGTAAAGCAAAAAAAAAAAAAAAAGCTCACAATCAGAGTTTGAATATTTTTCAGTGGAGCAATAACTGAGTTATCCTTCGCAAAATAAGAAAATGTTCATTTCTAGACACATGTAGGCTATATACCGTTTGCATCATTCACAACATTGGCGGTGATTTGGTGGAGGGGTGGGGGGCAAAACATTACGTTTCTATTCCATTTTAGCTAGCTTAAACTAAGAATTATAGGAATTATAAAAAAAGCAATTTGTACAAGCCCTGTTGTCATATCAGCTAATTCTTTACTTTATTTTCTTTAATTATTAAGAAAATTATTAGCCGAAATACGCACACAATGTCGTTCGTCGCGGCTAACCGATTTCTATAGCGCCACAGAAAGTAGTGAACACTTAGCGTGTGCTGTGAGGAAGGGTGACAGAGGTTATAATAATATCCAAGGTTATGGACACTGTGGTATGATTCATCCGCTTGCCATGCGCATTCGTCAGTCCGACAGTCTCTTTAGTGTCTGTTAGTTTCTTAATGTGTAGTCAAATATTAAAATGATTGTAATTGTATAATCACGCCGTGTTTCTCTTTAATTGCAATACTTTCTTTCTTTTTTAATCCGTTTCCCTCCCAGGGTTCGTTTTCCCTCGGACTCAGCGAGAGATTCCACCCGTATCGCCTCAAAGGCACTGTCCTGAGCATGAAACTCTCAATCGGGGGATTCAATTGGGTACGAGGACCAGTACCTCACTCAGGCGGCCTCACCTGCTATGCTGAACCGGTTCCTTGTGGGTGGGATGAGAAGTTCGGAAGGGATAGACAAGGAAGAGGGAAGCAAGCGGCCGTGGCCGTAAGTTAGGTACCATGCCGGCATTTGCCTGGAGGAGAAGTAGGAAACCACGGAAAATCACTTCCAGGATGGCTGAGGTGGGAATCGAACCCACCTCTACTCAGTTGACCTCCCGAGGCTGAGTGGACCACGTTCCAGCCCTCGTACCACTTTTCATATTTCGTGGCAGAGTCGGGAATCGAACCGGGCCTCCGGGGGTGCCAGCTAATCACACTAACCACTATACCACAGAGGCGGACAATTCCAATTGTTATTAATCTAAATTGACCGGTGGCGATGGTGTGACTATTTCTTTAAGAGGAATCACAACTGGGCAAGTATGCTTTAAATTCAGTCATGGCGCTTCATTATCCTATACTCTCACTATGCTATTTGTTCATTCATACATAATTCGTGATGCAATCAAGCAGACAATTCGATGCAGCTACAGTAGTGTCAAAATTCGTAGTTCATTTCATGATTTTTGGTATCGAGTTACAATTTAATTTCAAATCGACTCTAAAATCCTTTGTTCAGTTTGGTCAGTGGCATTCCCGAAGATGTATATATTTTTATAGGAATGCAAACTATCAATAAATTATTGTAAAAGACTTTACTGTACTTGCCCTTATGCGAGATGATATTCTAATTTTCAACGACGCGCGCATACAGCTTTGTTGCCTACTGTCGCTGAGATACGGACTAGTGTGACGCAGCCACGCAAGCACCGAGCACTGCTGGTGTAGTGGTATCATGCAAGATTCCCATTCTTGCGACCCGGGTTCGATTCCCGGGCAGTGCAAAATTTTAATAGTGGTTTTCACATTACAATAAGACCTAGCTTGTGATAATTTGCGTATGTTGTACCAAGGTAGACTTGTAATAATTTATTTCGAGCCCTTCACAATCAGTTTCAACCCTCCAAGTTTGACTTCACACTTTGATAGGAATTCCTCTTCTACTGTCGGGTCAAGAGATCAGACGGCAGAGTGCTGGGATTTTGAGTCAAGATAGAGGGTTCGATCCTGGCTCAGGTCTAATAGTATTTGAAGGTGTTCAAGAATGGCACCCTCATGTAAGTAGATCCACCGGTATGTACAAGAACTCCACCGCCACAAGATATCCGAAAACTGTAAAAAAAGTTGGTGGGACTTCAAACCAATAGCATTATTATCTTCACCTACTGTGTTCTAGTCGCGCGTTACATTTCTTGATAAATGAAGTTTCTTTCCTGTCTGTTTCTTGGCACACACCAGAGCGAAATGTAGCTTCCAGAAACCCCAGTCTCATTGACAGTATGGAAGGTGCTGAGTAATGACTTTTGGAGTACTATTAGTGCATCAGGCTGTTATGAATTCTTCACAGCATCAGTCATGCTACAATAGTACTTTCTGGCCCAGTGAGGAAAGCAATGACAAAGAACATCTCTCTTCATTCTAGAGCCACCATCGGTTTTTGAGGTTTCTCTATGACCGCATAACCTTCCGTGGTGCTATTTGACCGTCCAACCAGCCTCTGGATGAGATATCAGGCCGAATGTGTTCGACTTGACTGAGGATAAAAATAGAAAAGATAGCCAGTTTTTGTCAAAAAAGCTTCCTCTGCTACGACGGAACGGATGGCAGGATTAAAGGGCTAACGACTAATGAGAATGGGATCATTGCAGAATTTCCTGGGCGTCAAATGGGATTCCCGGAAAGGTACATTTTCAAGATGGACACGGTGATATCCTAAACATTTTTATCCCAGTTCCACGTATGGAGTTCTGGGTAATAAATATTTCAACATCGTGAAGCAGTTGAAGAAATTGTCACCCTCCGTGGGTGGGGGAATAACATATATCCATGCTATCCTCTACCGTAAAAGGTGACTGAATTGAAGTTAACTGCCATGTTTCAATGTGGAAACCCATATAAAATATTCTAAATTATACATCAGCGAGTCGACCCCTACGGTATTTCTACTTGGAAGCTCGAGTTTTTCATAATGGGACTAAGATTACTCCCATTTAATTGTGCTAGGTTCCTCGTCTTCATATTTTCTATCCGTTCTCCGTTAGTCAGCTCTTGTTTTCTTAATAATAATTGTACCGGGCGGTGCACCTCCGCTCCGCTAATTCAAACTTTGCGCCAGTTGAAACTCCTCTACTGGAGGAAGCCTGAACTCTAACAACCATGTTAATTCTAAAGTTTATCAGAAGATGTCATTACTATAAATTTTGAAGTGTTCTGAACGGTGTCAGTTTCGATTCATTTTTGTTTTCTCTGTAGCAAGAAGTGTGAAAATTCTCTTCTAGATGACACCACTTAAGAACTACAATTGTGCACCCTAGTGCAAAGTGAAGGAACTTTTCTTTGAAGAAATTTTGTAGTCATAAGTTTGCTCTTTGTTAAATTTCTTTCTGTCATTGTTTGAGTTGGCAATGTTAATCCGTTCGTTCCGCCAGTTTTGAAATTAGCCAATCCCGAATTTCTTAAATTAATTTTCGACCAATCGGGGCTTTCTTCCCCAACCTACTCTGTAACTGTGTTCGGTAACCAATAAAGGCTTGTGGGCGGGTGTTATCACTCATGAAAGGTCTCGAATGTTCCACGAGGGTATATAAACTGCTGATTTTCGGGTCTCCGGGCCACTTCAGTAACATCTATCATTGTATAAATTATGTAGCAGGGGGCGGGAAGCGCCTCTTCCTTCGGGCAGCAGTTCATCAATAAGGTAATGGCCTTTTAATAACTTATTTTCTTGCTAGCTCAGCAGTTTAACTCTCGGGGCAGGTTCGATACTTTTTACCATGTAACTTTACTCTAAAATGTAAAAGACTCTTGGTATAAATTCTGTCTCTTTAAACTACAAATTGGGATAGAGAGTGCCTAACCCTCTCGAGCTCCCATTCATTTTGTTTTGAGTTGACTACGTTTTCATAACTGTTTCCCTTCTACTCGTAATGTCATACAGTTTTCTATCGTGTCACCTCCGTAGAATGGGATTAGCCCTTGCATAAGCGGCCTAGGGTCAAATTAGGTTTTAATAAAGTGTATTAGGAGTGCAAGTACGCCTCCACTCAAATTGGTATTTTGGGGCCATGTCACTGTCCGGTTTCTTCACTGAATAGGCCTCAGTAGGTTGGGTATTTTTACCCCTGTGTTATTGTACTTGGAGGACAGCTTGAATGTGGAATTTGGTGTGGCCTTTGATGGGCTTGAACTTTGAGAGCGGGTTGTCCTTTCTTAATGTTGGTTTAAGTGTGCCTCGAGCAGGCTTTTCTGAGTAATAGGGAGCAAGTGCTCCTGGGCATGATTGGGGTTTTCTGCCCCTTTGTCAAACCTGGTATTTGGCTAAAGTTGGGCTAATTGCTCAAAAATTGTGTGTCTGGCTCTCGGAGCCCAAATCCTGTAACAACTGTAATTGTACATTCTCGATTTGTTGCTAGGCTACTAAGTACCTGTTATATTTGTTATTTCTTGATCTTGAAAAGAAAATATAACCTTGTTAAATTTTAAATTAACTTTAATTTCGTATATTGAGACCTATTCATCCCAGCACCTTCTTTCACCTCTGCTGATCCACCAAAACACGGTAATAATAATAATAATAATAATAATAATAATAATAATAATAATAATAATAATAATAATAATAATAATAATAATAATAATAATAATAATAATACTGTTATTTGCTTTACGTCCCAATAACTACTTTTACGGTTTTCGGAGACGCCGAGGTGCCGAAATTTAATCCCGCAGGAGTTCTTTTACGTGCCAGTAAATCTACCGACACGAGGCTGACGTACATGAGCACCTTCAAATTCTACCGGACTGAGGCAGGATTGAACCTGCCAAGTAGGGGTCAGAAGACCAGCGCCTCAACCGTCTGAGCCACTCAGCCCGGTTTTGTCTTCTTCAGACCCCGATGGTATTACGTTTTGGAGCTGCAGGAAGGCATTTAAATTACGGTTTTATGAGTTCTTCCTTCTATGAAGGATTGGGCCACTTCTTCTTCTTTTTTTTTTTGCTATTTGCTTCACGTCACACCGACACAGATAGGTCTTGCGGCGACGATGTGATAGGAAAGGCTTAGGAATGGGAAGAAAGCGGCCGTGGTCTTAAGGTACAGCGCCAGCACTTGCCTGGTGTGAAATTCGGAAACCACGGGAAAGCATATTCAGGGCTGTCGACAGTGGGGTTCGAACCCACTCTCTCCCGGATGCAAGCTCCCCTAACCGCGCGGCCAACTCGCTCGGTCTTTTTCTTCTATTCTAATTAGAGTTAAGAGGGGATGGTGACCGAGTAGTAATTATTCTTATAACAATAATCACCACCATCTTCGCGTTTACCGAGCTCGATAGCTGCAGTCGCTTAAGTGCGGCGAGTATCCAGTATTCGGAAGATAGTGGATTCGAGCCCCACTGTCGGCAGCCCTGAAGATGGTTTTCCGTGGTTTCCACTTTTCACACCAGGCAAATGCTGGGGCTGCACCTTAAATAAGGCCACGGCCGCTTCCTTCCCACTTTCAGCCCTTTGCTGTCCCATCGTCGCCATAATACCTGTCTATATCGGCGCGACGTAAAGCACTTGCATCTTCGGGTTAAAGAACTTTGGTTCATGTACAGATTATGTTTCAATTTAGTTTCACTGCTATACCACTGTAAACTGGCATTGCCACCATGATATCTCCCAGGTGCTATGTAATCCATAATAATAATACCAATTGTTACGGGGTTACCCGTGGAGCAGAGAGAGGTTAAAGAAGGTGCCGGGGTGAATGGGTTTATCTACAATATCAAAGTTGAGTTAAAACTTTAAAAGGTTATATTTCTTTTCCAAAAACAAACTTAAAAAATATTTTTCACTGAGTGAATATAACAATATATCGGGTACAAAAGCAATCTTGATACAAGACTAGGAAAATCCAAGATTCAGACTTTAACAATTTTGGGCTTTAAGCCCCTATTTTAGAATGTCAGAGATAACTGGATTCAGTTTACCAAAACTTTAATTCAAACTATGGCATCATTTATCCAAGGGCAGAAATCCCCTTAATTCAAGAGCACTTTCTCTCTCAGTTACAATGTCAAGCCTTCCAGAGGCACCCTTCACAATTACAAAACTTTGAAAAAGAGCCAACAGGCTCTCAGTTTCTTACGACCCACTCAAGGCAATCCATGGCCTTCCATGGCCCAAATATAATTTGAAACAGGGGTATCTAGTACCCAACCTATAAGGCCTTTGTAGAAAAGAACAGGTTAAGTAAACGGCCCGAAACACAAACTGAATGGAGGCGTACACTTGCACTCCTAGATAATGAAGAACAAATTCCTAAGGGGTTCTTTACCCAGAGCTACAGGGGCTAATCCCAAGCTACTGAGGTGACACGAATAAAGGTTCAATTAATGCATTACGGAAAGGAAGAAAAACAGTTACAAAACGTAGTCACCTCAAACCAAGATGAAGGGGAGCTCAAGAGGGTACTTCACTCTCTATCCCCGGTTTACAGTTAAAGCTTTATGAAGTTTTACATTAGCCAGAAGAAAATTTACATTTTAGAAAAGTCGGTTACATCGTTAAAGATTCGGACCTTTCCCCTCGGGCTAAGCTGCGGAGGTAGCTACGACAAGAAAGATGTAATTTATGTGGCCATTACCTTATAGATGTTCTGCTGCCGACGAAGAGGCCGCCCGCCTCCTGCTTAAGCACACACACTCAGATATACGACGATTAACTGGCCAAGAAACGTGAAAAGCCACAGTTTATAAACCCTTAGGGAAGGTTCGAGATCATTCAAGACTAAAGTTACACTCAGAATCGAGCAAGAAGCCTGTGATAGGTTGAAAATTAATTACAGAAAATTTTGATTGGCCAGATTCAAAACTGACAGAAAGAAAAAAGGAGGGTTACCAACCCAAATATAAATGAACATAGATCAGTTATGGAAAACCTAGGAATACAAAACTTCTTTAAATTATAAGTTCTTTCACCTTGCAGCAGGGTGCATGATCATAATTTTTAGTAGTGTCATCTGTAGGAGAATGTCTAAACTTCTTGATGAATGGCAAATAAAACAAGGAGAAATTCACTCAGTTTAGGAAACTGCACAATAACAAAATTATTTAATATTTTAGTGGAGATATCTTCTGATTAAAGTTCTAAGTCCCTGTTGTAGTAGTTTCCACTTTAGTTCGATAGAGGAGTTCATTTAGGCGCTAATTTTGAATGCGCGGCGTTGAGGTGTACCTCCCGGCACAATAATAATAATAATAATAATAATAATAATCCTGGAAGGAAGCACAATCCAAAAAGATGAAAACCTGGTGGGCTCGCAAGAATACAAACGGTTGAGATCTCGCGGTGTTCCGTCTTAAAAAAACCCGACAACCTCTGCCGGCTTTGAACTTGCGACCTTAGGATACGTATTTCAGCACTCTAATCACTTATCCGCTGGTTGTTGCGTTAAAATAAAGATACCGAATATTAAGACATCATTATTTTTACTACAGAGGTGAATTCAAATGTTGTGAGGATGGTTGCCTAGTTGTACTTCCTCTTAAAACAATAATCACCACCACCACCACCAATTCAAATGTTGAACAATATTTTGTTGTAATGGAAGTCATTAATTTTTGTTTTCGACTCAGTTAATTTATAATTGTTAGTTTCTTCAGTCTGTCGAATCTAATTTATGAATAAATAAATAACATTTAGGAAATACCTGAGAAGAAAACATATAATAACAGATTATACATGATGAAGAAACAAACTGGAGCAACGGCAGTGGCAACGTATTGCACAACGTTGCACTCCTAGGTGGACCGGGGAGGAGAAAAGAACCACGCGAGGACTTCGCCATTAATATATTATAACATTTCAACTATAATGAAAGAGTGAACACAGGTTTTAACATAAATGGTTTTACATTTCTCAATAATATTAATCAATAGATAAGTTCTATATAATTTAAAAAGTAAAAATAAATAAATAAATAGTGTCCCGAGGAGTGCGGCAGCAGGCATAGTTTCCATCCTTGGCACTAGATGGGGCTTCATTCACTCCATTCCTGTCCCGATTGAATGACTAGAAACAGGCTGAGGATTTTCATTAAAAATGTGTGATTTTCTAGAATCTGATGATGTTCTTTCAAGAAGGAAACTTGTCATTATATTTTAATTACGTAGCTTCTTTTTAAGGTATTTTCTAAATACACTGACTGACAGAGCAAATGCAACACCAAGAAGGAGTGGTCAGAACTGTATGCCAATTGCAGGGTAGACTGACGTCACTGAGGTATGCTCATGATGTGAAATGCGCCGCTGTGCTGCGCACGTAGCGAACGATAAATGGGACACGGCGTTGGCGAATGGCCCACTTCGTACCGTGATATCTCAGCCGACAGTCATTGTAGAACGTGTTGTCGTGTGCCACAGGACACGTGTATAGCTAAGAATGCCAGGCCGCCGTCAACGGAGGCATTTCCAGCAGACAGACGACTTTACGAGGGGTATGGTGATCGGGCTGAGAAGGGCAGGTTGGTCGCTTCGTCAAATAGCAGCCGATACCCATAGGGATGTGTCCACGGTGCAGCGCCTGTGGCGAAGATGGTTGGCGCAGGGACATGTGGCACGTGCGAGGGGTCCAGGCGCAGCCCGAGTGACGTCAGCACGCGAGGATCGGCGCATCCGCCGCCAAGCGGTGGCAGGCCCGCACGCCACGTCAACCGCCATTCTTCAGCATGTGCAAGACACCCTGGCTGTTCCAATATCGACCAGAACAATTTCCCGTCGATTGGTTGAAGGAGGCCTGCACTCCCGGCGTCCGCTCAGAAGACTACCATTGACTCCACAGCATAGACGTGCACGCCTGGCATGGTGCCGGGCTAGAGCGACTTGGATGAGGGAATGGCGGAACGTCGTGTTCTCCGATGAGTCACGCTTCTGTTCTGTCAGTGATAGTCACCGCAGACGAGTGTGGCGTCGGCGTGGAGAAAGGTCAAATCCGGCAGTAACTGTGGAGCGTCCTACCGCTAGACAACGCGGCATCATGGTTTGGGGCGCTATTGCGTATGATTCCACGTCACCTCTAGTGCGTATTCAAGGCACGTTAAATGCCCACCGCTACGTGCAGCATGTGCTGCGGCCGGTGGCACTCCCGTACCTTCAGGGGCTGCCCAATGCTCTGTTTCAGCAGGATAATGCCCGCCCACACACTGCTCGCATCTCCCAACAGGCTCTGCGAGGTGTACAGATGCTTCCGTGGCCAGCGTACTCTCCCGGATCTCTCACCAATCGAACACGTGTGGGATCTCATTGGACGCCGTTTGCAAACTCTGCCCCAGCCTCGTACGGACAACCAACTGTGGCAAATGGTTGACAGAGAATGGAGAACCATCCCTCAGGACACCATCCGCACTCTTATTGACTCTGTACCTCGACGTGTTTCTGCGTGCATCGCCGCTCGCGGTAGTCCTACATCCTACTGAGTCGATGCCGTGCGCATTGTGTAACCTGCATATCGGTTTGAAATAAACATCAATTATTCGTCCGTGCCGTCTTTGTTTTTCCCCCAACTTTCATCCCTTTCGAACCACTCCTTCTTGGTGTTGCATTTGCTCTGTCAGTCAGTGTATTATGTATTCATTTAGTTTCGACAGGCTGAAGAACCTAATCAGATATACCTTTATTGAACAATGTACTTCTTAAACAGCCGGTCACGTGGTGCAGGTGTACCATGCCTGCCTCTTACCTGGTGGCCCCGGGTTCGATTCCCGGCCAAGTTATGGATTTTTACCTGGACCTGAGGGCTGGTTCGAGGTCTACTCAGCCTACGTGATTAGAATTGAGGAGCTATCTGATGCTGAGATAGCGGCCCCGGTCTAGAAAGCCAAGAATAGCGGCCGAGAGGATTCGGCGTGCTGACTACACGACACCCCGCAATCTTCAGCCTTTCCGGCTGAGCAGCGGTCGCTTGGTGGGCCAAGGCACTTCAAGGCTGTAGTGCCATGGGGTTTGTTTGCTTCTTAAACGCTGCTGGGGTAGAGAGTAGTCATCAAGGGTTCGAGATAATTCATTCGCTTGACACTGATATTCTATTTACCGATTCAAGCAATAGAAGAACGTTGAGATGATCACTTCTTCTTTGGACTATGAAGCGTACTTCCCGATATTTTGTTTAATTTCCTCTGATTAGCAATTCCATCTATTTCTCACTTCATTGTGGCATGTGAAGTCACCTGGGCAATATATAATAATTTTGCTAAGGAATAAATTCCAGGACGGCGGGAAAGGTGGGATCCCTCGCTGAGTCCGAGGGAAAAACCAACCCTGGACGGAGAAACGATTAAGAAAGAAAGAAAGAAAGAAAGAAAAGAAAGAAAGAAAGAAAGAAAGAAAGAGAGAGAGACAGAAAGAAAGATGTTGTTGTTGCTTGTGGGTTTACGTCGCTCCGACACGGATAGGTCTTACGGTGACGATGCGATAGGAAAAGCCTAGGAGTTGGAAGGAAGCGGCCGTGGCCTTAATTAAGGTACAGCCCCAGCATTTGCCTGGTCTGAAAATGGGAAACCACGGAAAACCATCTTCAGGGCTGCCGACAGTGGGATTCGAACCCACTATCTCCCGGATGCAAGCTCACAGCCGAGCGCCCCTAACCGCATGGCCAACTCGCCCGGTCAAAAAGAAAGAAAGAAAGAAAGAAAGAAAGAAAGAAAGAAAGAAAGAAAGAATACATTTCAGGACACTTGCTATAAAGTTTAATCTGAGTGTGAGCTCAACGTATGAGAAGGATGGCTACAGAAGTAAAATAAAAAATAAAAATAAAAATCTTTATGTTGAGCCTCATAAAAACATCCCCCACTATCACTGCGTTCACCACTACCCATCGTCATCATTATCGAGGTCGATCCACATGCAGTGCACACTGTTTAATAGCTTTTAGACCGGGCGAGTTGGCCGTGCGTGTAGAGGCGCGCGGCTGTGAGCTTGCATTCGGGAGATAGTAGGTTCGAATCCCACTATCGGCAGCCCTGAAAGTGTTTTTCCGTGGTTTCCCATTTTCACACCAGGCAAATGCTGGGGCTGTACCTTAATTAAGGCCACGGCCGCTTCCTTCCAACTCCTAGGCCTTTCCTATCCCATCGTCGTCATAAGACCTATCTGTGTCGGTGCGACGTAAAGCCCCTAGCAAAAAAAATAGCTTTTAGTTATTAAAGTTCGCCTCTGTGGTGTAGTAGCTAATGTGATTCGCTCCCACCCGCGGAGGCCCGGGTTCGATTCCCATCTCTGCCAGGAAATTTGAAAAAGTGGTCCGAGAACTGGACCGGACTCCACTCAGCCTCTGGAGGTCAACTGGGTAGAGGGGGATTCGATTCCCGCCTCAGCCATCCTCGAAGTGGTTTTCCATGGTTTCTCACTTTTTAAGGCAATTCCGGGATGGTATCTAACTTAAGACCACGGCCGCTTCCTTCCCTCTTCCTTGTTTATCTCTTCCAAACTTCCCATCCCCTACAAGGCCCCTGTTCAGCATAACAGGTCAGGCCACATGGGCGAGGTTCTGGTCTTCCTCCCCAATTGTATCCCAGGCCAAATGTCTCACGATCCAGGACCCTGCCCCTGAGGCGATGGAGGTGGGATCTCTCGCTCAGTCCGGTGAGAAAAGCAACCATGGAAGGTAAACGAATTAAATAAAAATAACCTTTTTTATTGTTTAAATACTGTACTTATATTATACTCTCTCTGTCTTTCTAGGAATCATTGGACATCTAGACGCAGACGTTGGAGGCAGCCAGATGGTAAGGGTAACGGTTTCCTAACGAGACAGAGAAGAGAATTTTCTCTCTCTCTTAAAGACAGATTGAGATCCTTTCTCACCGTTGCTTTTTTTATGTATTTTTTTGCTGTATTTGGGCTAAAAACGACGCGCACTGCCGGTATAGGGGTATAATTAAAGATTCCGATTCTTGCGACCGAGATTAGATTACCGGGAAGTGCACAAGTTTCAAGAAGCTATTTGAGTCACAATTTAATTTAAAAAAAGTATATTCTAGTTAGCCTGTTCTAAACCATATCGCTCACAGTTCACTTTCCTCGAATAATTGTTAAAAAATCTGTTCCACACCTCAGCCTTTACGAGGAATTCTTCGTCTGTTGCTTTCTATCGTTGATTGGAGGCACGATTAAGAATTATAGTCAATTCTTTTACCCACGTGGCCCTAACTGCTAAGAAGAAATGGATGTTTTGCGGAAGGATAGGAAGATTGAAGTGGTCGCAACTTGTAGGAAAGATAACCATTTGAGGGTTTTCTTGGAACTGTATATTTTGTAAATTTGTAGTGCATTTCTGAGTGACTTCGTTGTAATTATGTTACGTTATATGTAACAAATTATTTTGAGCTATATTCTGTAAATTACATATTAAATTTTCTTTCTTATTTCTTAATCTGTTACTTCCCCAGGGTTGGTTTTTCCCTCGGACTCAGCGAGGGATCCTCCTCTACCGCCTCAAGGGCAGTGTCCTGGAGCGTGAGACATTGGGTCGGAGATACAACTGGGGAGAATGACCATTACCTCACCTAGGCGGCCCCACCTGCTATGCCTTCTGGTGGGATGGGAGGATTGGAATCGAAGAGAAGGAAGAGGGAAGGAAACGGCCGTGGCCTGAAGTTAGGTACCATCCCAGCATTTGCCTGGAGGAGAAGTGGGAAACCACGGAAAACCACTTCCAGGATGGCTGAGGTGGGAATCGAAACCACCTCTAGTCATTTGACTTCCCGAGGCTGAGTGGACTCCGTTCCACCCCTCGTACCACTATTCAGATTTCGTGGCAGAGCCGGGAATCGAACCCGGGTCTCCGGCGGTGGCAGCTGATCACACTAACCACTACATCACAGAGGCGGACAAATTTCATATTAATATCTGTGAAATTGCTTGTAATTACTGTATTATGGTACACTACTGGTAAATACATTTTAATTGCGAGATGTCCACCTTCGTAGCGTAACGGTTAGTGTTATTAGCTGCCGTTCTTGGTGGCTCAGGTTTGATTCCCCGTAGTCAGAAATGTAAGAATGGCAAGAGGGGTGGTATTTGGTCGAAATGGTACATTCAGCTCACCTATATTGGGGTTGTGCCTGAAAATAGCTGCACCACCACGGGATGAGGACACGAGTTTACGCTTATTACCACATACTTTTGCTTCTTGTTTTTATGCATTTCTTTTTTAATTTCATTCTTACTATATCATGACTGTAATTCTGTTTTAATGTAATTGTTTGTTCCATTTTTTGTTGATGTATGAATTATGTTGTAATTCATTTTTACTGCTATACCAGTGAAAGCTGCCATTGCCACCGGGATGTCTTCAAATTGGTATGCATTTCTGAATAATAATAATAATAATAATAATAATAATAATAATAATAATAATAATAATAATAATAATAATAATAATTGTTCCGGGGTATCTGTGGAACGCAGAAGTGAAGGAAGGTGTTGGGGGGAATGGGTCTAACTACAATGTCAAGAATTGAATTAAAAATTTAAACTGAAGGTTATATTTTTTGAACTTCAAAGAATTTTTCATGACAATATTACAGGTAAAAGTAGCAATCATAAAACAAGTCTAGGAAAGGCAAGATTAGTGGTTTTAACAGATCCTGGGCTTCAAGCCCTCGCTTTACTTTTCCTGAGATCCTAGCTCAAATTTACAAAAGAGCACAAGTTTACACAAGGGCAGAAATCCCCTAATTCAAACAGCAATTGCTCCCAAAATTACAACATCTAGCCTTCAAGAGGCATTCATCTTACAAAACTTTGAAAAAGAGAAAACAGGCTCTCAGTTTTCCAAGCCTACTCATGGCAACATCAACTTACAATTTCTGGCCTCTAAAGGCACAACTTACAATTGGAAAAGGATTATACAGGGGTATTTAATACCCAACCTACTGGGCCTTCGTGGAGAAAGAACAACGGTTAAATAAATGGCCCGAACACAAAATGAATGGAGGCGAAAACTTGCACTCCTATATGTGAACTCTTAAAGCCTAAAGGGCACTAGGCCGATGAAACAGGGGCTATTCCCAAACTGCTGAGGTGACTCGTATAAGGGTAAATTAATGCATTACGGAGAGGAAGAAAAACAGTTACGAAACGTAGTCATCTCAAACCAAGATGAAGGAGAGCTCGAGAGGGTACATCACTCTCTATCCCCGATTTACAGTTAAAGATTTTATGACACTTTTTACATTAGCCGGCAGAAAGTTACATTTTTAGAAAATTATGTTACATAGTTAACGATTCGGACCTTTCCCTCGGGTTAAACTGCGGAGATAGCTACAAAAAGAAAGATGGAATTATGTGGCCATTACCTTGAAGATGTACTGCTGACCGATGAAAGAGGCCGCCCGCCTCCTGCTTTGACACACAGACTTAGTAAGATGACGATCAATTGGCCAAGAGACGAGAAAAGCCGCAGTTTATAAACCCTCAGGGAATGTTCGAGATCATTCACGATTAATCAAGACACACCCACAGAATTTTATTGGTAGATTTCAAAAGTAACACTCAGAATCGGAGAAGAAGCCTGTGATAGGTGGAAAATTAATTACAGAAATTAGTGATTGGCTGGATTCAAAACTGGCGAAAAGAAAAGCTAAATATTGCCAACCCAAAAATAAGTGAAAACACATAGAAATACAAATCTTCTTTAAATTATAGATTATTTCACTTCGCACCAGGGTGCATGATCATAGATTTTAGTGGTGTCATCTGTGGAAGAATGTCCAAACTTCTTGATGAATGTCAAAGAAAACAAATAGAAATTCACTTAGGTTAGGAAACTGCACAATAACAAAATTATATCATATTTCTGTGGGGACACCTTCAGAGTAAGGTTCTAAGTTGGTGTAGTTTCAGTTTCACTGTTTTGCCACTAGAGGAGTTCATTTTAGGCGCAGAATTTGAATGCGCGGCGTTGCGGTGTACCTCCCGGTACAGGCCTCCCCCTCCCCAAATGTCCTTCCTTGGGGTGACACAGAAGAATTTTGACAAAAAATATTTCTGGTTGAAGAAAATTTCTAAATCTTCTTTTTGAAGTAGATAGGTAGAAACTAGTTTAACTCCAGCTTTAGAGTGTCCTTGTTATTGTAGAATATTAAATACATGTTGATAGTTTTGACGGCAAGACCTGCCGCCGCTGGTTGAGGTCGCCTGGACCCCTCAAGTACCCTCAGGTACACCTTTCCCGGTACTATGAGTGGGGTAGTCGTGGTGAAGGACGCCGCAGATTAGAAGTATATGTACAGTCCCCAGATGAGTTGGCGGTAGGGGCACCGCACTTCAGCCTTTGCCGGGAGATGGACTCCGTCGCGCCGTTCACAAGCAGCCTTCACGGGAGTGGAGTGGGCCCGTACCCCACTTCTGTTGCAGTACGGCGGCGAACGGCTGAGGGGGCACTGAAACAGTAAGATCTCGGCGACAGAAAGGTGTTGTTGGAGACTTGAAATTAGAGGGTACGATCTTTATTGGTGATACTGAGAGGTGAGCGGCGTGGAAGGTTCTTTAATGCCAAACGTGTGGATATGCAGGAGACTGGGGCTTGGTAATGGGCACAAAGGAATTGACAGCAAAAAACCAGAGGGGAAGATCGTACATACAGATTATATACATAACTAATTTATTTAGGGAAGAAGGCCTCCAAAAAAAAATATAACCTTCAAACTCCTGTTAAATTTTAGCGGCTATGAACATTAAAAAACTAATTATACAGGCTTAACTTGTGAGAGGTGCACTCTAAAGATCCTCTCTGTGGCTGGATTGCTCACTAATAATGTAACGGGAGTCAGAAAATCCAATACAATGCACGGCCCATGAAATCTGGGGGCAAGCTTGCCCGCGGGAACAAAGTTCTAACCATGACTTGGTCTCCGACTTTTAAATTGGCGGGCCTCCACGATCATATCTTTCTCTAACCTTTTCATGAGAAACCTTCAGGTTGTGCTTAGCCTTTTTCCATAGATCTCTAATATTATCGGGATCTATTGGCTCTGGAAGGATATTATTAAATGACCAAAGGTTAGAGAGCGGCGTGTTAGGCACAAATTTAAACATTAGAGATTCTGGAGTGAACTTATGGGACTAATGAATTACCGAATTCAAAGCAAAGGCCAACCAATGCAGAGACGTATCCCACCTGGAATGATCTTCATGATGAAACGCAATGAGAGCCGATCTAAGATTACGATTGACCCGCTCCGCCAGAGATGGTTGAGGATAATACGCTGAAGTAGTTACATGTGATATGGACAGATCAAAACAGAATTTGCGGAATAAGTTGAATGCGAATGCTTTAGGATTATCAGAAACTAAATATTGACAAGGACCAAAAGAAGCAAATATGGTATTTAAACAAGAAATGGTGGTGAGCGGTAGCCAGCTTAGTCGGAAATAACTAGGAAAACCTAGTGAAACCATCTACACATACCAGAACGAATTTGTTGGCGTTCGCCTTTGATTGGGGGAAGGGTCCGACGTAGTCTATATAGAGGCGTTCATGGGGCGCGAAGCTTGATGAGAAGATAATATACCTAGCTTAGTGGACAAGGTGGGCTTACTAAGCAAACATTATTTACAAGCTTTTACCAATTCACGAATTTCACTGTCCATACCTTTCCAAATAAATATCTCTCGGATCTTTTCTCGAGTTTTGAAGATGCCTAAATGCCCCTCTAATGGGGTCTCATGATAGTACTTGAACATCATAGGTATAAGCACGGCTGGAACCACTACTTTCATCTTATGATCATGCCTCGACGGGCAACACAAAACCCCATTCCTCAACACATAAGGGACGACATGTTCCCCAGAAGGAAGGGTTTCAATAATAGGGGCCAGCGCAGGATCTTCACGTTGATATTTTTCAATACCCCTAAACAACATGGGGGCATCAGTTAGAATGGCATTTACACCCGAAGGTATGGGCGCAGGAAGAGAAGAACTATCTTCCTGTTCAGTGGTCTCCACATCATGAGAAAACATGCGGCTTAGTCCATCCGTGACAACATTTTCAGATCCTCTGATATGCCTAACATCAAATTGGAAGGCAGAAATCCTGATGGCCCAACGGGCTATACGACCAGTACGACGCGGCCTAGCTAAGATTCTTCTTAAGGCTTGACTATCGATTTCCAGGTTGAACCTGACATGTTCTATATGAAGTCGGAACTCCTCTAATGCAAATAAAACAGCCAAACCTTCAAGTTCATAGATGGAATATTTAGCCTCTTGGGTTGATAGTGTCCTAGACGCATAGGCGATGGGTCGGCTTCTGAGTTCAGTTTCTCGAAGAAGAACAGCAGCTACGGCCGATGAGGAGACGTCGGTTTGAACGATGAATTTCTTCGAGAAACAGGCATGGCAAGGACAGGGGCGTAGCAAAGAGCTAATTTCATATCTTCAAAAGCGGCTTGTTGAGATGGCCCCCACTCAAATTTGACGCCTTTCCTACGAAGTAACTTCAAGGGCGCCGCTCTGTTAGCGAAGTTGTGAATAAATTTCCTGAAGAAATTCACCATGCCTATGTACCTGGCAACACCTTTGATGTCCTTAGGAGGTTTGATATCACGGATGGCCTGTATTCTTGAATGATCGGTCGAAACACCATCGAGCGACATAATATGCCCTAGGAATGACATGGAAGGTTTAGCAAAAGCTACCTTAGATAATTTCACAGTCAACCCGGCCTTACGAAAGCGATTAAAGACCTCTTTTAGATGATCAAGGTGTTCTTCAAAGGTCTCAGAAAATACGACGACATCATCAAGGTAATGATACAAGTATTCAAATTTGATGTCGGAGAAGACCCTATCTATCAGTCTAGTGAGCACAGCTGACCCCGTGGGGAGCACGAACGGCACGCGGTTGTACTCATACAAGTTCCAATCTGTGGCAAAAACTGTTAGATGTTTCGATTCTTCAGCTAGAGTGATCTGGTTGTACGCCTAGTTAAGGTCTAAGATGGTGTAGAACTTAGCTTTCCGAAACCATGAAAAACAAGAGTGAAAGTCGGGAAGAGGCACAGACAGTAACACCACCTTCCGGTTTAACGCCCTATAGTCAATCACAGGCCTGAAGCCACCTTGGGGTTTCGGCACCAAGAAAATGGGCGATGAATACGCCGACTTGGGAGGCCGAATAATACCATCTTTTAACATCTGGTCGATGATCTCTTTTAGAGCCTTCATTTTAGGTGGAGACAGGTTATAAGGTGGAAACCTAACTGGAATCGAATCCGTAACCTCAATCTTGTATTCAGTAAGGTCAGTAACGCCAAGAGTATCGGAAAATACATCCGGATATGAATGACACAACTTACGAATACTATCTGCCTGCTTTCTCTCCCAAAATTGGGATACACATAGGTAATTCAAGGGATTCCTTAAGTTTGGTGGTATGTGCCGCAACCGTGCCTCCAGATTGAACATTTCTAATTAGTAATTCATAAATTAATTCCTACTTGCGCAAGTATTCGGGATGGAGGACTTCGCGAGGGCCGTACACGATGACAGAAAATTTACTAATTTAGAAGAAAAGAAAAGAAATTCCAGAGACTGAGAAAATTCGTAGAGTTCGATCCGAATACTTTGTTTAGCCGTCAAAAGGGCCTAATTGAGACCCATTCAACCACGCTCTGCTACCACTTGTTACGGGGATACCCGTGGAGCAGAAAGAGGTAAAAGAAGGTGCTGGGGGAATGGGTCTAACTACAATGTTAAGAATTGAATTTAAAAGTTAAACTGAAGGTCATATTTTTTGAACTTCAAACGATTTTTTCATGACAATATTACAGATACAAGTAGCAATCATAAAACAAGTCTAGGAAAGGCAAGACTAGTAGTTTTAACACATCCTGGGATTCAAGCCCTCGCTTTACTTTTCCTGAGCTCCTAGCTCAAATTTACAAAAGAGCACAAATTTACACAACGGCAGAAATCCCATAATTCAAAGAGCACTGCTCCCAAAATTACAACATCTAGCCTTCAAGAGGCATTCATTAATCTTACAAAACTTTGAAAAAGAGCAGACAGGCCCTCAGTTTTTCAAGCCTACTCAAGGCAACATCAACTTACAATTTCTGGCCTCTAAAGGCACAACTTACAATTGGAAAAGGATTATACAGGGGTATTTAATACCCAACCTACTGGGCCTTCGTGGAAAAAGAACAACGGTTAAATAAATGGCCCGAACACAAAATGAATGGAGGCGAAAACTTGCACTCCTATATGTGAACTCTTAAAGCCTAAAGGGCACTAGGCCGATGAAACAGGGGCTTTTCCCAAACTACTGAGGTGACTCGTATAAGGGTAAATTAATGCATTACGGAGAGGAAGAAAAACAGTTACAAAACGTAGTCATCTCAAACCAAGATGAAGGAGAGCTCGAGAGGGTACATCACTCTCTATCCCCGATTTACAGTTAAAGATTTTATGACACTGTTTACATTAGCCGGTAGAAAGTTACATTTTTAGAAAATTATGTTACATAGTTAACGATTCGGACCTTTCCCTCGGCTTAAACTGCGGATATAGCTACAACAAGAAAGATGGAATTAAGTGGCCATTACCTTGAGGATGTACTGCTGAACGATGAAAGAGGCCGCCCGCCTCCTGCTTTGACACACACACTTAGTAAGATGACGATCAATTGGCCAAGAGACGAGAAAAGCCGCAGTTTATAAACCCTCAGGGAAGGTTCGAGATCATTCACGATTAATCAAGACACACCCACAGAATTTTATTGGTAGATTTCAAAAGTAACACTCAGAATCGGAGAAGAAGCCTGTGATAGGTGGAAAATTAATTACAAAAATTAGTGATTGGTTGGATTCAAAACTGGCGGAAAGGAAAGCTAAATATTGCCAACCCAAATATAAGTGAACATCAATTAGTTAAAAAAAACAGAATTACAAATCTTCTTTCAATTATAGGCACCGTGCAGATAGATCGAAATGCTACTACTAGCGCTACATAGTGGCCCGTTCTGAAACAAGAGGTGAGGCGCAGTGCGAGAGTCTCAGTACAACGTGTGTAACATTCGAACAAGTTGCGGGTTTAAAGCGATTCAATTCGGGGATCTAAGTGAATCATCATGCAATAAAGGAAGAAACATTGTTGTCAGTGGCCACGTGAACGGCGTTGAAGAGTTAATTTCGTATGGTTTCGGATACATCACAGGAAAAGTCACCCGACAAACGTCTGGCAATTTGCCGCCTTATATCGTGAAACTTGAGGTAGGCAAGGTGTAGTTAGGTAAAAATGTATATAGTTTATTTAGTAAGGATTAACTGAAGTATGTTTGCTAAGTTGTACGCATTTTTATTTTGTGTTCAGGTTGACCAGAATCGTAATGTCTCTACCAGCGAATGTTCCTGTCCTGCCGGCGCCAGAAGAACTTGCAAACGCGTAGCTGCGGTAGTGTATTATATAAATCATGAAAGTGTTGTCTCGAAAACAGACTGTCCGCAACAGTGGGGAAAACCGAGCCCGAAAACAATGTCAACAGAAAAATATAGAGAAGGCAAATGCGTAGGAGAACTGTTTAGTAAAAAGATTTTGAGGACATCTCTTCCCCCCTTCGAATTAACTGAGGATATTTTAAAACACATCCCTTGCAGTCTTCGTACAAAGCATTGAGCAGAAGCAAGTACTGAAATCGAACAATCGTGCAGGGCCATAGTCACCTTATTGATAGACAGGGTAGTGAATGATGTGGAGAGAGAAGAATGTGAGGAAAATGTGACACAGCTAATACATTTACAAGTCTCTAACGACGTGCGCTTCCCAGACAAATACACCTTTCGCACTGTGAGGGACGAAATGTTTTTTACCAACAAAGTGCAGGTTAATATAGATCATATAATTAAAATCTCCCTGGACACTCTATCTCAATCAGGAAGCCCTCGATGGTCTCAAGAAAAAAAGATAAGAATATCTGCTAGCACGAAAGCAAATCGGACCAAAACTAAACGACATAACTTTGATACTTTAGCTCTCGCATTTGTAAATAAATCTCCAATTGGGGGAGCTGCTTTGAACATTTTTACGGAAGTGAAATGGAAAGTGAAGCAATAGAATGCTATGGAAGTTCATTTGTTGTTCGTGTTATTCGTTGAGTTGCAAATTCTTTAACACGCAACACATAGACGATGTCATCCGCGTGTGGAAAAAGTTATGTTGGCAATTTCTGTAATATATTTTATATTTTGATTCTTTGAATACACCTTTCTACGTGAATTCTAACACTCGCAATATTGTAAGTACTCTCAACTTCCTCAGCTGTTAATCTCCCGTCATGTAAGAACGGTGGTGTCACGATTATGATACCGCGGCCAGATAAGTTAATTCTAATGCCTAAATCCTTTATCAGCCATGACCTCATCTCCAGGTTGAAGGAAAGTAAACCACTGACGGTTGTTATGAATGAGTCACTAGCTCTTCCACCGTAACATTTAGATTTAAAGCGATCATACCATTAGGCGTGATTGCAATTAAAACTTTTGCAGTCTAGCAACCCTTGTATTGGGAATAGAAATACAATCTCTTCATCTACTTGGGGAGGCTGTTCAACCCTAAATTCCGTGCAGTCAATAATGACTCGACAATTACCGTAATTTCTTTTAAATACTGGAGACATTGTTTCTTGAACACTTTCCTAACTAGTCCAGAATATGAAATGTTTTGTACGCAGTGCCAGTTGCATAACCACGGTCGTAAAAAAACGTGAAATTGTTGTCCTGTGAACACTCTCAAAGCAAAATAGGACAGTCCGATTTTCATTTTCATTACGAAAATGAATAATCTGGTTTCTTTACATAATTTCGAAATGTTACAGTTTGATAATAACGCAAGGCAAAGACGTTGAAGTTCACACCTTTAAATCACGCATTTGTGTATTGTTCCTTATGGAACTGTAGCCTTGGAAACCTGGACCCTTGATGTCTGCATGATCGTCTTCCGTTCCACACATTTTATCATGTTTCATAATGTCCCCTCCCAGACCGAAATTAAGTGGAATACATGCTTGTGTATTTACGTCGGTTTCATTTATTGAACAAGAAAACATGAAGTCTGAACAATGAAATTCAGATGCAACTGTTCCCACGGATTTGGCGGAACATAGGCTGGACTTAGTGGGTGTCCAGATCTTTTGTTTCCGATGAAATGCGCACTACATGTTCTTGAGTAAGTCGTAGGTTGCCAAAGTTATCCATCAGTGCTGAAAATTAAATTAAATCGGATCAACAACTTATGGCAAACATATACAGTACGTATGTGTAGGCCTACTAACTTCGTTCGGTTAACTCCTTGTATTATCCATCGCCTCCTTCGGTCCACATTTATCGCTCGTTTTGGAAAATAAATTTTTTACCTCACTTCCCGTATTTGCGTAAGTATTGGAACATCTGACAACACAACAATTGCGTTTAATTGATCTCCTTTTCTCTGCCATTATTATCTGAGTGACTACACGCTCAGTCATAACAGAACAACTACTGCGAGTCTGGATTCTGCCTCACGTGTTGTTCTCCGCCCGGCCGCTAGAGCGAGGCGCACGGTGCCTATAGGTTCTTTCACTTCGCACCAGGGTGCATGATCATAGTTTTTAGTGGTGTCATCTGTGGAAGAATGTCCAAACTTCTTGATGAATGTCAAACAAAACAAATAGAAATTCACTTAGGTTAGGAAACTGCACAATAACAAAATCTATATATATAAAGTAACTTGTCCTGACTGACTGACTGACTGATTCATCATAGCCGAGCCAAAACTACTGGACATAAAGAAATGAAGTTTTGGAGATACATTCATATTAAGATGTAGGTGCTCGCTAAGAGAGGATTTTTGGATATTCCGTCCCTAAGGGGGTGAAAAGGGGGGGGGGGGGTGAAATTTTAAAATGAGTGTATCTATATCTCAACATTTTTAAAGTTTGCAGATGTAAAAATTGGTATTTAGAATCTTCTTTAAAAATAAGGAAACATGTATTTTTTTGTTTTCAGAAAATCCCAATAGGAGGGGTTAAAAAGGGTGAAAAAGGGGTTGAATGCCTTTAATCAGGATACCGGTACTTATATCTCAGAAACTGAAGATATTACAGACCTGAAATTTGGTAATTTTGATCTTTTAAAAATAAAGAAACACGTATTTTTTGTTTTTGGAAAATCCAATTAATGGGAGGGCGAAAAGGGGGGTGAATTTTAAAATGAGTGCATCTATATCTCAAAGCTTTTAAAGTTTATAGATGCAAAAATTTAGAATCTCCTTTAAAAATAAAGAAACGCGTATTTTCTTTGTTTTCGGAAAATCTGAACAGGAGGGGTGTAAAGGGGTGAAAAATGGGTTGAATGCCTTTAATGAGGATACTTATATCTCAGAAACTAAAGATATTACAGACCTGAAAATTGGTGTTTGGGATCTACTTTAAAAATAAACACGTATTTTTTGTTTTTGGAAAATCCAATTTATGGGGTGGTGATGAAAAGGGGGTGAATTTTTAAAATGAGTGTATCGATATCTCAGAACGTTTAAAGTTTATAGATGTAAAAATTGGTATTTAGAATCTCCTTTAAAATAAAGAGACACGTATTTTTTGTTTTCGGAAAATCCCAATAGGAAGGGGGAAAAAGGGAGAAAAAGAGGTTGAATGCCTTTAATGAGGCTACTTATATTTCAGAACCTGAATATATTGCAGACCTGAAAATTGGTATTTGGGATCTACTTTAAAAATAAAGAAACTGGTATTTCTTCGTTTTTGGAAAATCCAAATAATGGGGGGTGAAAAGGGGGTGAATTTTAAAAATGAATGTATCTACATCTTAAAACTTTAAAAGTTTACAGATGTAAAAATTGTTATTTAGAATCTCCTTTAAAAATAAAGGAACACGCATTTTTTGTTTTCTGTAAATCCTAATAGGAGGGGTGTAAAAGGGTAAATAATAGGTTGAATGCCTTTAATGAGGATACATATATCTCAGAAACTGAAGATATTACAGAACTGAAAATTTGTATATGCGATCTCCTTTAACAAAAAAAGAAACGTGCATTTTTTGTTTTTGGAAAATCCAGTTAATGGCGGTTAAACAGGAGTAACAAATTAGGGTGAATTCTTTGTAAGACTATATCTACAGAATATCTGAGAAACGTAAAATGTTACAGACGTAAAAAGTGGGTATTCGGAATCTGCTGTAAATGTAAAGAAACTTAAGTGATTTGTTTTTGGAAACTCCTCTTAAGGGGAACTAAAAAGGGGTGAAATTTTAAAATGAGAATTTCTACAGTATATCTCAAAAAACTTAACATGTTACAAAAGTGAAAAATGGTATTTTTATCTCTATTAAAGAATAAAGAAACGTGTATTTTTAGTTTTCGAAAATAACATTTGGACGGAGGCGGGGAGGGCGGTAAAAGTGACTGAAAATGGTGTTGAATTCTTTTAATTAGGCAACTGATATCTCAAAAATGAAGATGTTACAGACGTAAAATTTGATATTTGGAATCTGCTTTAAAAGTAAGGAAACACGTATTCTCGGAAAATCCAATGAAATGCGGGGGGGAAGGGGGCTGAAAGAATTGAAAATTAATTGACTTAATTGTATGAGAATGCATACATCTAATAAAAACTAAAGTTGTTACAGACGTTAAAATTGGTATTTGGATCTCCTTTAAAAACAAAGAAAAACGCGTTTTGGGAGGGAAACTATCCTGGGGTGCGGGAGTGAAAAGGAATTGAATTCCTTTCATGAGGACACATAAATCAAAAACTGAAGAAGTTAGAGTCGTGATAATTGGTACTTAGATCATTTTCTATTAAAGAAACAAGTATTTTTTGCCGGAAAATTCACTTAGGGGGGGGGGGAAGTGTGAAAGGAAGTGAAAAAAGTGAATTACTTTTATGGGGATACTTATGTCTCAAAACTGAAGGTAATAGACTTGAACATTGGTGTTTGGAATCTCCTTTAAACATAAAGTAGCACGCCTTCTTTTAATATTTTTTGGTGGGCGGGAGGGGGTAAATAAACTTAACGGCGGTGGGGTGTTAAAGGAGGTGAGACCAATTGATTTTACTGTTCATAATGTATTCATAAGGAGCCTCCGTTGCTCAGGCGGCAGCGCGCTGGCCTCGCACAGCTGGGTTCAAATCCCGGTCACTCCGTGTGACATTCGTGCTGGACAAAACGAAGGCGGGACAGGTTTTTCTCCGGATAATCCGGTGTTCCCTGTCATCATTCATTCCAGCAACACTGTCCAATATTTCATTTCATTTGTCATTCATCGACCATTGCCCCAGAGGAGTGCTTCGGCAGCCGGCACAATTGATATTGTCGCCGCTAGATGGGGCTTTATTCATTCCATTCCTGACCCTGTTGAATGACTGGAAACAGGCTGTAGATTTTCGATGTACTTATTCTGATCATAAACCGATAATTTGTAATCTTCCCTGGGTTCGATTTCAACAGCCATCTTTTCCTTCGGAGAACGTTCTTAGTATTAGAGTAGACTCTCCTGGCATATAAATAAAAATTTAAACACATTTGATAGGAATGAGATTGGCCGTCAAATTGTTCACCTCTATAATAACGTCAATAATGCACGGAAGTATGTCATTCGTATCGCCAGAAATCCCGCACACTTGCCTACGCGCGTAAATGGTGCTGGTCACATTGTCAACAATGACAATGGCAGCAGATGTAATTTACCGTCACGTAGCGGTCTTGCATCTTCCTGTGGGGTCCAGAACTTATAATAATAATAATAATAATAATAATAATAATAATAATAATAATAATAATAATAATAATAATAATAATAATAATAATAATAATAATAATAATAATAATAATAATAATAATAATAATAATAATAATAATAATAATGTTCTGGACCGTCGTCAAATTGTGCGGACCGCGCTGGAAACGGGTCCTGGCCTGGTAATACTACGAATACAGTCCGGCCGCGGGTTCAGTACCGCCAAGGCACCCAAGACAAGACCATGCCGGATCTCCTTCAGCATTTGATCCATACTAAAAATGCTTATAGGAAAAGATGGTAAAGATTTAGGGACCCAACTGACCGCGTGGAATACCTGGACCTAGCCCGGGAAGTACGAAATCGATTGCTGGAAAGAAAGATGGAAAAATATGAGGAACTTTGCCGTAATCTCTCAGAAAACGAGTCAGATCGCGAATTTTGGCGGATTCTCTCAGAAAACGAGTCAGATCGCGAATTTCGGAGGATTATATATAAACCGTTAAGCATTCAATTATAAATGTCAGTATAATACCGTAGCGAAGCACGGGTATCTTGCCAGTTTTACATAATTTTCAAAGTGGGATTTCTTGTTAAGAAATTGTTTATAAAGTGAGAGATGGAATTACAGTTTCATTAAACATACAGTTACAAATGCAATAGAAACGCAAATTTTCATATTTAATGGACGTGTCAAATATATGAAAATATGCTTAAAATTGTAAGACTGGAAATGTCTGGAAATATGACTATCAAAACTAAATTAAATATACTTGATATATAGTACGCCTTAATGTTCAATATTAATATTTAAATAACTAACAATTACTTGGGGTGTGAATGAAAGCTTTTAAAGTTAATCTCCTTAAATATTAAGTTTTTGAATAGGTCTTCGAATGTTCACGAAAATATCAGTCTCATTTAAACACAGCCAGCTATTGTTGACGGCTTGAATTACACATTTTGTCATATCTCTTACACTAAAATTTGGATGAACTGCAGTTGCCTATGCTTGTGCGTCTCTGAAATCCCTGACCACCTGAAATGTAAAATCTTATCGTTTGCACACCATCTAATGAAATGAGGACTTTATCACAAAGTGCAAATTAGTTCGTAATGTACATGGCTACGGCATGTGTCAGTTTTCGATGTGTTTGAGTCATCAGTCGATAGACTGGTTTGATGCAGCCCTCCATGCCACTCTATCCTGTGCTAACCTTTTCATTTCTACGTAACTATTGCATCCTACATCTGCTCTAATCTGCTTGTCATATTCATACCTTGGTCTACCCCTACCGTTCTTACCACCTACACTTCCTTCAAAAACCAACTGAACAAGTCCTGGGTGTCTTAAGATGTGTCCTATCATTCTATCTCTTCTTCTCGTCAAATTTAGCTAAATCGATCTCTTCTCACCAATTCGATTCAGTATCCCTTCATTCGTGATTCGATCTATCCATCTCACCTTCTGCATTCTTCTGTAACACCACATTTCAAAAGCTTCTATTCTCTTTGTTTCTGAGCTAGTTATATCATATTTCTGTGGCGACACCTTCAGAGTAAAGTTCTAAGTTTGTGTAGTTCTAGTTTCACTGTTTTTCCACTAGAGGAGTTCATTTTAGGCGCAGAATTTGAATGCGCGTCGTTGGGGTGTACCTCCCGGTACAATAATAATAATAATAATAATAATAATAATAATAATAATAATAATAATAATAATAATAATAATAATAATAATAATAATAATAATAATGTTGATGCATAAATTTTGTAATTTATTTTTACTGCTATACCAGTGAAAGCTGGCATTGCCGCCGGGATATCTTCAAATTGATGTGCATTTCTTAATAATAATATTATTATTAATAATAATAAGTTAAGACCAAGATTAGTGTGATTTGCTGCCATCCCCTGAGACCCGGGTTCGATTCCCGGCTCTGCCACGAAATTTGAAAAATGGTACGAGGGCTGGAATGGGGTACACTCATCCTCGGGAGGTCAAATGAGTAGAAGGGGTGTTCGATTCCCACTCAGCCATCCTCGAAGTTGTTTACCGTAGTTTCCCACTTAAGGCAAATGCCGGGATGGTACCTAACCTAAGGCCACGGCCGCTTCCTTCCCTCTTCGTTGTCTGTCCCTTCCAATCCTCCCATCTCCCATAAGGCCCCTGTTCAGCATAGCAGGTAAGGACGCCTGGCGAGGTACTGGTCATCCTCCGTAGTTGTATACCCCGATCCAAAATTCTCACTCTCCAGGACACTGTCCTTGAGGTGGTAGAGATGTGATCCCTCGCTGATTCAACCCTGTAGGGCAAACGGATTAAGAAAGATAGAAATAAACCCCTAAGAAGAACCACTTCGAGGACGTCTAACAAGTGGGTGATGGAAGTGATGTTTGTGTTTGAGGGATGGAAGAGTGGTATTATCGAACTATTAGAGGCCTGAGTAAGGCTGTGTGACGGTGCAAAAAATAAGAGTGTGTACTGACTGCCAAGAACAGATTTCTAAAATGAATAAAATACAAACACAAAAGGTACACTGACTTCGCAATTAAAGTATAAATCAGTTTCTTTTTTGTTTTTTATTGGTTTTACGTGCCACTATATACTTAAACGGTTTTCAGAGAAGTCTAAAGTGCTGCAAATGTTATCCTGTATTTCCTTTGCGGACACGAGGCTGGCGTATTTGAACTTCTTCAAATATTCTTGGACTGATCCGGGATTTAACCCGCTACCTTGGCCTCAGAATGTTCTAATGTATTAGCCATTCAACACGGAAATTTTCTGGTTTATTAGGATGTTAGACATTCATATCAACGAACGTACCACAGATAAAAGTGGAAACTGGTAAGTTCTGTAATAAAAGAACAAAATAATCTGTACAATTCATGCATGAAAGTGTTAAACAAGAACTACACAGCTTATTATGATGAAATGCACCATTTGACTAATTGTGGCATTTCATTCTTTTTATTTTTACAATTTGCTTTACGTCATACGGACACAGATAGGTCTTATGGCAACGATGGGTTAGGGAAGGGCTAGGAGTGAGGAAGGAAGCGGCCGAGGCCTTAATTAAGGTACAGTTTCTTAAGGTGGGGTTCGAACCCGCTTTTTACGGATACAAGCTCACAGCCGCACGCCCCTAACAAATGGCCAACTCGCCCGGTTTAAAATATTTATAAAAAAAACAAACCAAACCCCATGGCACTTTAGCCCGTAAAGGGCCTTGGTCTACCAAGCGACCGCTGCTCAGCCCGAAGGCCTGCAGATTATGAGGTGTCGTGTGGTCAGCTCGACGAATCCTCTCGGCCGTTATTCTTGGTTTTCTAGACAGGGGCCGCTATCTCACCGTCAGATAGCTCCTCAATTCTAATCACGTAGGCATAGTGGACCTCGAAGCAACCCTCAGGTCCAGGTAAAAATCCCTGACCTGGCCGGGAATCGAACCCGGGGCCTCCAGGTAAGAGGCAGGTTCGCTACCCCTACACCACGGGGCCGGCTTAAAATATTAAATCGGAAGTAAATACCACAATAACTGATGTGAAGTGAAGTCCGAATATTGTCTGGGCTGAGCTAAGTTAAGTAGCTTTACAGTGTATTTGTGTTTGATCTCCTGGCATGACTGACCATCTCGAGCGAGGGATTTACTGCCTTCTTGTTATTGTACTTGTACTCGATCTCCTGGTTTAACTAAGCGCCTCAGACTGAGCGGAGGATTTACAGCCTATTTGTCATATTTCTTCCACTTGATCTTCTGATGTGACACAGCTTATCCGTGGATAAACATGACATTGTAAGGAGAGAGAGAGATTCAACACTTTTAAGAATGAAGGTATCGATTAAGGAAAGAGAAGGACAATGGAATTGCGTGAAACGTGAAAATGAATGACACGCTAGGCCTCACAAACCTAATATTATCAAGGTTGTATGGGATCTGGATTCACCCATGGTACGTCTTAGATGAAAGGGAAAATGTGGAACGTGGCACAAACAATACTAGAGTCAGGTAGGGGCCCCGTGGTCGCTGTCCCTTGTCCGAATTTTTTGAGGCTATATGAGTCACGATAGAATTAAAAAAAATATATTCTGCACATTATATTCTAAGACATATCTCCCACACTTCACTTTCCTCGAATAATTTTAAACAAATCTGTTCCACATCTTCAATCCTTGGCCTTTGTGAGGAGTTCTTCGTCTTTTGCTTTCTATCGTTGACTGGCCTATGGTGCAGGAGACGACGTATTCCACACAACGTTGTCGAACGTATTTTTGTACACCTACGAAGAACATACAGCTGCTATTTCTTCCTTCAGTCTTTTTTCAAAGGTAAACCTTACTGCCAACATTGTCGCTGCGGTCCCTCCGCCTTCTCCGAAGCCATACTGGTCGTCTGTAAATTGTTCTTCTATTTTATTTTCATCCCTCTTCACCCTAATGATCATGTGAGTTTGAAATTCATATAAGCAACCACGACAACAATGACCATCATCGCGCCTCGAAGTACCTTCATGTGGAAATCTTGAGGGGACAAATACTGACCCGCAGCACTTGTATCAATTGGTACGAAAATTCGTTGAAATAGTTCATGCAATATTGAACCTCAGATGACAGAACATTTCTGGTCAGAGTTCTAACCTGAAATATTGTCACATAGCGGCTTTTCGAAGCGTGACGAGGATTTCCTCATCAGCTGTTGGATTTGGTGATGCAGTTTAAATATTTCATATTCTTTGCAGAGCAGTCCGAAGTTATACAAAAACTCCACTGCGGACTTTATACCAGCATAAAGGTCTCTTTTATTTATGTGTACACTGTAACTAGTAACTATGTACCCGACGTTGACGTGTGCAGGTTTGTAATTGAGCAGTACCGGGCGAGTTGGCCGTGTGGTTAGGGCCGCGTAGCTGTGAGCTTGCAACCCGGAGATAGTGGGTTCGAACCCCACTTTCGGCAGCCCTTAAGGTGGTTTCCGTGGTTTTCCAGTTTCACACCAGGCAAATGCTGGGGCCGTACCTTAATTAAGGCCACGGCCGCTTCCTTTCCACTCTTAGACCACTTCTACACGATCGTCCCATAAAACCTAACTGTGTCGGTGCGACGTAGAGCAAATTGTAAAACAAAAAATAATTGTAGCAGCAATGTCATCTGGTAGAGGCGATTGGCGGAGGAAGAGAGAAAGCACGCCTCAAGTAACGACAAGCGTGTAATGTTACTGTTAATACAATTCAGAGGCTTGGGACATTGTATGCCATCACATTATGTTTTCTTCCGGTTCGGATTAGGTCATTCTAGGCCTAGGCATTCAACTCCCACATTTATGATCCATTTTTTCCGAGTGATTGTTTCCACCATGTCCTTCTCATTTCTATAGTCGTCTTCATTATCTTATTGATCAACAGGGCCTAATGAACATGTGAGTTTGAAATTCATATAAACAATCACGATAACAATGACCATCATCGCGCCTTGAAATACCTTCATATGGAAATCTTGAGGGGACAAATACTGACCCGCAGCACATGTATCAATTGGTACGAAAATTCGTTGAAATAGTTCATGCAATATTGAACCTCAGATGACAGAGAACATTTCTGGTCAGAGTTCTAACCTGAAATATTGTCACATAGTGGTTTTTCGAAGCGTGACGAGGATTTCCTCATCAGCTGTTGGATTTGGTGATATTTATATTAGAGGATATCTCCTAAATTGTTATAGCTCGTGCAGTAAGTTGTGTCCGATATAAAATATTGAAAATCAGATTTTCTATCATTTATGTACACTTTTTATTTCGAACTAATATTGCCATTCAGAAGTGTGAACAAATGTAATAAATTAATATTTCCGTTACTATTCCTTATAAAGTAAACACGCATGAAATACAAAAGATAGGAAATTATATTTTGCATGTTATTTTATGTACTTTTGATGTTTCCTTCCTCGCCCGCTAAGTATTGCTAATACTGCTATGTCACTGTGTACTGATCTATCCATCTATCTATATAAAAATGGATGTATGTGTGTGTGTAAATGACATCTCCTCCTAAACCACTAGAGCAATTTCAACCAAACTTGGTACACTTATGACTTACTCTCTGGAGACGAGCACTGTGGGGGTAAGCCATCCGTAGCTCCCTTAGGGGTTGGGGGTCAGGGGGATCAGTGTATACAAATAATCGAACAATGTGTCGAATCCACAGTTTTCGGGGTCGCTGAGATGAATTATGACACTCCCGATTTTAAAAAGTCAAAGTTTAGCTCCCTTGTGGGTGGGGGGCGAGGGGGGAGTGGTACATAAAATTAAACGAAAATAGTGTCGAATACATAGTTTTCGGGGTCGCCGAGGTGAATTGTACACTCCGGATTTTTAGTATCAGGAGACAAACCACGTGGGGATAAAAGAGCCTAGGAACCCTTAGGGGCGGGGAGGGAGGGGGTCAGATATACAAATTAACGAATATAGTGTCGAATCTATACTTTTCCGAGTCGCTGAGTTGAATAGTGACACTCCGGATTTTTTAAAAGTCCAAGTTCAGCCCCTTTGGGGAGGGGGCGAGGGAGGAGTGATATATAAAATTAAATGAAAATAGTGTCGAATACATAGTTTTCGGGGTCACCGAGGTGAATTGTACACTCCGGAATTTTAGTATCAGGTAACAAATCATGTGGGGGTAAGACAGCCCAGGAACCCTTAGGGGCGGGGGGGGGGAGGGGTTCAGATATACAAATTAACGAAAATAGTGTCGAATCCATTTTTCGGGGTTGCTGAGATGAATAGTGACACTCCGGATTTTTTAAAGTCCAAGTTAAACCCCCTTTGGGCTGGGGAGCGAGGGGGGAGTGATATTATATAAAATTAAATGAAAATAGTGTCGAATACATAGTTTTCGGGGTCGCCGAGGTGAATTGTACAGTCCGGTTTTTTAGTGTCAGGAGATAAACCACGTGGGAATAAGACAGTCCAGGAACCCTTAGGGGGGGGGGGGCGAGGGGGCGAGATATTAAAATGATCGAAAGTAGTGTCGAATCTATACTTTTTGGGCTCGCTGAAATGAATAGTGACACTTTGGAAATTTTTAATGCCCAAGTTCAGCCGCCTATGGGCTGGGGTCGATGGGGGAGTAATATATAAAAATAATAAATAGTGTCGAATCCATAGTTTTCGGGGTCGCTGAGATGAATAGTGACGCTCCGGATTTTTAGTATCAGGAGACAAACCACGTGGGGGTAATATACCCCAGGAACCCTTAGCGGTAGAGGGTGCGTGGGGGCTGAGATATAAAAATCATCCAAAGTAGTGTTGAATCCATACTTTTCGTGGTCGCTGAGATGAATAGTGACACTCCGGAATTTTTTGAAGTCAAAGTTCAGCCCCCTTCGAGGTGGGGTGCGATGGGAGAGTGATATATAAAAATAATCGAAAATAGTGTCGAATCCATAGTTGTCAGGGTCGCTGAGATGAATTGTGAGACTACGGATATTTTATAGGTCCCAGTTCACCCTACATTACTTTGGGGTGGGGGGCGAGGGGTAGTGATATTAAATTAATCGAAAATAGTGTCGAATACATAGTTTTCGGGGTCGCCGAGGTGAATTGTACACGTCGGATTTTTATCAGGAGACAAACCACGTGGAGGTAAGACACCACATGAATGCCTAGGGGTGGGGTGGGGCGAGAGGGTGAGATAAAAATATCATCGAAAGTAGTGTCGAATCCATACTTTTCGGGCTCGCTGAAATGAATGGCAACACTCCAGAATTTATTAATGCCCAAGTTCACCCCTCTTCGTGATTGGGGGGGGGGATGGAGGAGTGATATATAAAATTAATCGAAAATATTGTCGAATACATAGCTTTCGGGGTCGCCGAGTTGAATTGTACACTTCGAATTTTTAGTATCAGGAGACAAACCACGTGGGGGTAGGACACCCCAGGAACCTTTAGGGGCGGGGGCGGGGAGCGAGGGGGCTGAGATATAAAAATCATCGAAAGTAGTGTCGAATCCATTCTTTTTGGGGTCGCTGAGATGAATACTGACACTCCAGATATTTTTAAAGTTCAGCCCCCTTCGTGGTGGGGGCAATGGGAGAGTGATATATAAAATAATCGAAAATAGCATTGAATCCATAGCTGTCGGGGTCGCTGAGATAAATAGTGAGACTCCGGATATTTTATAAGTCCAAGTTCATCCCTCTTTGTGGTTGGGGGTGGCGAGGGGAGAATGAGATATAAATCTAATCGAAAATAGTGTCGAATCCATAGTTTTCGGGATCGCTGAGATGAATAGTAACACTCACGATTTTTTAAAACTCAAGGTTTAGCCTCCTTTAGGGAGGAGGAGGGGGAGTGAGATATAATAATAATAATCGAATATACTGCCGAATCCATAGTTTTCCGGGTCGCTGAGATGAATAGTAACATTCCGGATTTTTAAAGTCCAACTTCAGCCTCCTTTGGCATAGGGGGTGAGAAAGGGTGAAAAAATAAATTGTCAAAAATGAGCGAGATAATGGTCGTGTGTATGTTCCAGTATGACCTTCAGGTATGACTTACTACCTGGAAAGCATACTGTGGGAGTAAGATGCCCCTAGAACTACTAGGGAAGCGGGTGAAATATAATCCATATTAATAAATTGTAGTCAGTTTGGTGTGATCTATACTGTATATACTGTACTACATATATATAAATTAAGGCATAAAAATGCAAACAGACGTGAATTAATGAGACCATTCTAGGCATCTTAGAATCTTAAAACTTGGTACCAGATAAGCTGATGACTTCAAGATCCCTAGAAAAATCTAAAATTCTCAAAATTCACTGAGGGGGACGCGCTGGGAGTTTCAAATCTGCATAAGAACACAGTCAGTGATATTTATCCAACACGATAACCTATAGGTTTCATGGGCTTAAGAGTTTCCTGAAAGTCCTAATTTTTAACTCCCTCCTCCGTATCAAGATGGCAGCACAATCTCCCAGATGAGTTAGAAAATATAAATTTAGCAAAATTTTAGCTTTTTGCCTGTGACCGACGGAAAATTTACGAGATGTTTAAAAATTTTATTTTTTAACCCTAGAAAAATATCGAAATATGGAGGCAATTTTAATGACGGTGCAGACCATCTTTTCGAGGTATTTGGTGCCTAAACGGCAAGTCGTATCACAAAACGGATGGCACAATCTCCATTCAATTTGAAGTGATCTACAACTTTGGTCCTATGAATTTTTGTCGTATCTCTATCCCTTATACGTTACATTTGGTTCTATTTCTGGATTTAGGTAAATTTTGCACTTTGTACACGTATAACTGATGGTTTGAATCACTTATAGGAAAGATGGAATCATCAAATTCTACACGAATATTGGCCCACCCAGTAGCCATAAAACCAAACCAAACCCAAACCCCATGGCACTACAGCCCTTGAATGGCCTTGGCCTACCAAGCGACCGCTGCTCATCCTGAAGGACTGCAGATTATGAGGTGTCGGGTGGTCAGCACGACGAATCCTACCCAGTAGCCATATGTGATCCAAATTCAATGTTTGAAGCTGTCCCATAAGTATCTGAAAAGTAATTCACTGTGTGAAAACCTTAACAAATTTCACCCTATTCAACGTTTCTAAAACGATTTTACCTTTAAATAGATGAGATACGAGGAAATATCATAGGGCCAGCCATTTAGATCGCTAATGAGGCCAGAGGCGTCTTTTCGTACAATCCGTTTTTCGATATGATGCACCGTTTAGCAGCAATTATTCTGTAAATGGTGAACATGCATATACTTCCGCATGTCGATCTACATTTATTCATTTAAGTCGATTGTAGCGATCTAGAAGGGGTGTGTCTGACATTGTAATTAATACTTCACAAATCAATAGTGACTGTCAGCAGGAGGGTGTCTGCTGATGTAATCAGTACTCCCCACACCGACTTTAACTGGTAGTACGAATGGGGTCCTCCTCCAACGCCTGTGTACCATTGTAATGAACAATTCCCTTCTCGATTTGACTAGCAGAAGGCAAGGGAGCGTGCACTTTTTCCAAAACTCTTTTACCTGATTCTTTTTATTATTAGGTATAGGTGCCCCCTTGCAAGGGTGTTCCCCCTTGCAAGGATGTTCTCTATTATAAACAAATTTACCCATCAAAATGTGACTGACGTGGTAGACAAGTGGACCTATCATTATCATCGCAAATCTGCAACTCGCACTTTACATTGGAAACAACGTCTGCGGACCTCCCTATGCTTTTTCTCGGATTAACGCCAAGAGACATGCAATTTAAAAGTTCTTATTCTCTTCATGTACAGTAATTTATTTCGATATCCGTATACAATGTAGAATACCGTAGCGAAGCACGGGTACATTTGCTAGTCAAATAATATAAAACCTAGTGCACAATTCTGGTATTTCTCAACTTAAATACCACATTTGGAGTTATTGTGTGGAAATGTTTTCCGTCCGTCCGTCCGTCCATCCATCCGTCCGTCCAACTCTCACTTCCATACTGCAGTGTACTCCATACAAATGATTTTGCAAAAAAAAATTCTGACATCCATATTCATGTGTGTGCTGGTTAAAATGTTTTTCTTAGTCATGAATGCCTGTTTTGCCAATGCCATTCTCCTATTTACTTCCAGGAAGCATCTATTATCCTTTGTTATCACGCTATGAAGATAACAGAATTGTGTCAGCTGATCAAGTCTGACGTCATCAATTTTATAATGTTTTCAATTTCTTCCATATTTTTCCATATTACCATTACTTTCGTTTTCCGTTTGTTCACTTTTGATTTCCATACTTTAAGAGGACTTGCAGCATTCTGTTCATTTCTTTTTCTTAGTTTGAAATTAACACGGTGTCATCTGAAAATCTGATACAATGTATCCTTTCTCCATTGACTTTTATTCTATTTGTTTTCTCCTTTATGATCTGAATAGCTTCCTCAATGAACATATTAAATAAATACGGTGATAGGGGACAATCTTGTCTAACTCCTTTTCTAATCCTGGCCTTTACTTCTACCTGATTGATGATGATTTTTGTGCGTTGGTTCAGATACACTTGATTAATCATTCTTCTATCCTTCCAGTCCAGTCATATTTTCCTCATAGTTCTAAACAGTAGTTTCCAGTTCACATTATCAAAAGCTTTTTCTAAGTCAATGAAGGTAAGATAAGTTGTTCTATTAATTTCATCCTTCTCTACAATAACATGCGTAAGGCCAAAATTGATTCTCTTGTTCCTCTGTCTTCCCTAAATCCAAATTGGTCTTCTCCAATACACTTATCTCCTTTTCCTTTTATTCTGTTCTTAACTATGTCAATGAGTATCTTGGAGGCATGTGTTAATATTGATAGTGTTCTATATTTGGTGCAGCCAACTGCCCTTTCTATTTTAGGTATGGTAATGGTTCTGCATTGTGTGAAGTCTTCTGGCACGATTCCTGTTTCGTAGCATTCATTTATCACTCTGAATAATTGGTATTTCATTTTGTTACCTGCATTTTTCAGTAATTCTGCTGAGATGTCATCAACACCGGTTGCTTTTGTTTCTTTCAGACTCTGAAGGGTATATTCAAATTCATGTCTCATGATTGGAGGGCCTTGCATTTCTCACTTACACTCATTGATGTCTTTATCATCATACAGTTCTTCTATGAATTCTTTCCAGCAAGCACATATCTTATCGTTGTCTGCCAGTAATATTCCTTCTTTAATTTTTACTACTGCAGATTTGGTTCTATTTTTGTATTGAAGGGTACTGATTTTCTTATAATCTTGATCCTGTTTTCCCTTTTTTATACTTCTATCTCTTCAGCAATGCTTTTGGTCCTTTTCTCTTTTTCTTCTCTGCATTTGGTTGTGATGTGATTTTTAATCCTCTTGTAGTCATCTACATTATTTTCCTTCCTGAGCTTATTCCTTTCTTGAATTAGGTTTAGTATTTGTTCGGTCATGCAAGGTTTCCTGGGCTCCAATTTCCTTTTTTCCTAAAAGCTCATTTGTTGCTTAAATTATCCTTATCTTGATGTTATTCCACTGCATTGGCTCATCACTTCCATTTTCTACTTTATTGGTCCGTTCTTCAAAAGCCACCTTTATTGCTGCTTCTTTCAGTCCTTCTACTCTCCACTTCTTTTGGATAGATCTTTTGGTTCTTTTAAATCTAATGTTGCACTTGGCTAACACAAGTGTATGGTCACTATCTATATCAGGACCTGGGTAGCTGTTGCTTCATTAATATACAATCTAACTGAAGTCGTCTTTTGTCTGGCACCACCGGGCGAGTTGGCCGTGCGCGTAGAGGCGCGCGGCTGTGAGCTTGCATCCGGGAGATAGTAGGTTCGAATCCCACTATCGGCAGCCCTGAAAATGGTTTTCCGTGGTTTCCCATTTTCACACCAGGCAAATGCTGGGGCTGTACCTTAATTAAGGCCACGGCCGCTTCCTTCCAATTCCTAGGCCTTTCCTGTCCCATCGTCGCCATAAGACCTATCTGTGTCGGTGCGACGTAAAGCCCCTAGCAAAAAAAAATGTCTGGCACCTCCCACGTGCACTTTATTCTAAGAGAAATTTCAAATAATGTGTTTGTCAAGTAATGTGTTTGTAATAACCATATCATTTTGACTACAGAAATATACCAAAGTTTCACTTCTTTCATTTTTTGCCTCCAGACCAAAATTTCCTACTGTCTTACTGCCTGTATGGGATCCCACTACTGCATTCAAACAGCCCATTATTGCGACATTATATTTTTATTTAGTTAGTTTTATTAGTTCTTCAGTATCTTCATACATAGTCTCCACTACTTATTGCACCCTTTTAAATACTTACCTCATGAGCTGGGATTCGTAGATGTTACCTCGGCGCTCTTCTATACTTACGAATTGAGTTTTCTCTTCTCAGGGTTGCAGTGCGTCCCCACGTCAGTTTCATGGGTGCAAGAAAGATTCTAACTACGGATAAGCCTATTAAATAAAATATACTGGTCTCTTTTCCTATTATTTATTCACAAAAGTCAATAAGTAAATGAAATTGAAAGGGATAAATTTACATTAAAAACTAGCAGTTACCCGCGGCTTCTCGCGTGGATTTAGTAATTTGTTAAAAGTAATCGTTCCTCGGTACTGTACTAAGACATTATCTGAAAATCCCAAAAGAATAAACGATCACCGAAAAACTGAGTTTCATTTACCCCAGAAACTCTTTGTAAATCACGTTTGTGATATTGACTTTTGGGGCTAAGATATCCATGCGACATAAAACTGTGCATGTGAGAAAGTCTTCTCTCAAGTCGAAAATAAAAGTAGTAGAGCAAGAGGGGTACTAAACCACCTCGCCAGCATTTTTTTGTGCTGAGTCAGCACCCGAGGTCATTGATCCCGGCCAAGGTCATTGGCCTCATGACGTCATGACCGCGTGACCGACCGCGTGCTATTGTTTGTAAACAAATCCACGTGCTTTTGACAGCTGTCAAAATGACTAGCTGCATAACAAATTCCATCAATTATTATATTGTGATGTTACGATACGAATATCCCACGTTTTATCTACCGGTACTTTGAGAGGAAATTGATTTAAACTGAATTTTTGAAATTTTATTAAGTTCGAGTGTCAGTTGTGCTAGAAATCCACCAATATGGCTGCTTTATATTCATTCATAACTGCATTTGCTTTCCGTTGGTTATTTACATAGTTACGGTATCTTGCTTAAGTAAAGTTGACAGTATTGTGAAGTAAGCTGCTGCTGATGATGATGATGATGACACTTGTTGTTTAAAGGGGCCTAAAGGGTCATCGGCCCCTGTGAAGTAAGCCATCGCAAAATTTGTCGAGTGTCGTATTGTTAGACTTCACGACACTAAAATATATAAATGAAAGTAACAAATTTGATCAATCAGATACTAGAAGACAAAGTGCACTCTGAACATATATATCTGGACAACTCAGTTTTATAATGGGGGGTAAAATGTATGTTTGATCGTTTTGCAGCCATATTGACTTCATACATTTCGTCCTTTGATAAACAGTCCTTGTCCCGTTTCTCTACGGGGCGGCTATGAAGTGAGATGAATCTTCGTAGCAAGTTCTTATGACTGGTTGCCCTTCCTGACGTCAACCTTCTCAGAGATGAAATGAATTACGTGATATATAATAGTAGAAATGGAGAGGGTGAAACCCGGTGCCAGCACATAGCCTGCTCCTGTCGAATAGCACCAAGGGGTCTGCTCAAGGCTTAACAACCCAATCTGATGGACGAATCACCATCTACAGAGTCATATGCCCTCAATCCACACAAACACTGCGGGAGGTTTGGAATTGAATCCAAACTTCTGGGATGTCATTTCAGCATTTTTCTTTCAAACACTGTTTAAAATTACTTTTACTTTCTTAATTTTTTTCCGCTTATCTATCACTGATTTAATAAAACTTCTCAATTAAAGTGCAAACTCTTCATTTAATTGCTCAGTGCACGTTCTTCTTATCAGCTCTTGTGTGTTCATCTCCAAGCCACCTTGTAGGCTGGCAAAATCAGAACCCTTTCCGGATCTTTCGGCCACACACGTCGACACTAGCGGCTGTAATTCCACTAATGACGGCATCCAGAATATTTTTGCCAGTATTAGGTTCATCTCCCTGGAATTTTAAAGTACAAATATCCTGCATTGTCATAAATGTAGTGAGCAGTGAGGATTGAATCATAGTGGCACTTATCTGTCCATCAATCTCTTGCAAAAGCAAAGTTGCCTTCCTGTAATGCTGAGAGTATTTCGGGCAAGTCCTCCGACTGTGCTTCTTGTAACATGTCTGGTCGTGCTCTCGACACCGTTGTGGGATGGGAGAGTACTTTTTCTGCACTGATGAGGCGCCAGTATTTATTGCTGCCTGTGTGAGTTTCTATTAACTCCCTTCCTATTTGAGGGCTTCAAATGGCTGCAAGTCTAGCGCACAGAATACTTTATTTTGCCTCAGCCGTATTTTCTGAACATCTGTAGGTTGCAGGAAGACAGACAGTTATTGCACAAATGGCACGATACTGCCTTTACAAACAAACGCATTCCTTGAAAACGCCATGAAGTATCATCTTATCTTACACTACTGCTACTTCTGTTTTATATCGTTTTTATCGCTGGGCACTGTGTGAATACACCTGGAAGAATGTGCCAAATCACACGAATCACACGAATCCAACACGCAGTCTGTGTCTCTGCCGCATAGACTTCCATACGGCACGTTTCACTCGCTTACAAGTGTTTCTTTCATCGCATACACTTCGCCTTCTATCTTTTCCACAACATAATTCTTGCTTTCTTTAACCGCATCCATCTCGAACATTACAAGAGAGACACCAAACGTACTGGTGGAAATCAACGGAAATGACCGCCGACCTGCCCAGCATCTGATACTGCGCACTGTGCACAGACACGTTTACATTTAGCCGTGTTCGCGCAGCCACGGATTGCTCTTGTGTAGCGGGATCCCTACCTCTCGAGAGTACAGGGGCATGACTGCATCATAACAGCCGAACACTGCAGCGAAGCGGTAAACGACTTTCTTACCTCAGACACTAGCCAGTAGAACATTATTCACGCCCTTGTCGCAAGGAGTGTGATTCTGAAATGAAAACATCTTGTATAAAGCGTGATCACCGATTCGAAACTCGTTGACGTGTCAAATCGTAGGCAAGAAATTTGTTTCAGTAACATCTTCTGAAATGAAAAATACAAACTGATACAATTGCTCATAGAAGGAAAGACAGAAGTTAAATGAGGGCTTGGGCTGAGAATATTCTGGACGCGGAACGTCGGATAGTGGTTCGACATTCACTGTATGGCAACTATGATACAGGAAAGAAAGAAATAAAGAAAGAAAGAAAGAAAGAAAGAAAGGTCACCAACTTTCCGTGAAGAGACGTCACCAGAACGAGAGGAAGAAGATGAAGAGCAAGGAGCGTTTCTTCAATCAGATACTATATAGGACAGTTGCAAGGAATGGAGAAAACTATGCTGTAGACATGCAAATCCAGTATTTTCCAGATGATCGAGCACAATTTGTAAATTGTCTGCTAACCTTTGGAAATTCAGTACTGTTGGTTATAAATCGTTGTCGAGTTGTTATAAGTTGAGTGCTGGGAAATAAAATGTTTGCTAACTGTCAGAGATTGAGTACTGGGGCATAAAACGTTTGCTAACTTTTAGAAGTTCAGTACTCGTTTAGAGAGCGTTTGAGAGCTGTTAGAAGTTGGGTACTCAGTTACAGACAGTTTGCTAGCTGTCAGAAGTTGAGTACTCAGTTATTGACTTTTTCTACCTGTTAGAAGTTGAGTACTCAGTTATTGACTGTTTTCTACCTATTAGAAGTTGAGTACTCAGTTATTGACTGCTTGCTAGCTGTTAGAGGTTGAGTACTCAATTATTGACTGTTTGCTACCTGTTAGAAGTTGAGTACTTAGTTATTGACTGTTTGCTAGCTGTTAGAAGTTGAGTACTCAGTTATTGACTGTTTGCTTACTGTTACATGTTGAGTACTCAGTTACTGATTGTTTGCGAACCGTTATATGTTGAGTTATATGTTGAGTAATGGTAACTTACCGTCCATTAACTCTCAGATATTGAGTATTTGATCACAGACTGTTTGCTATTTGCCGGAAGTTGAGAACGGACAAGCGACAGTAAGGTGACCCTTGAGAGGCAGAGGAAACACCGAATCTCCTCACGTCTTCATTGCCTCGGACGGAAGAACAACCGCAAATTTGTTCCCAGTTATTAATGTTAGTCTTCCCCACACTGTCGTGCGATCATGTGCGATGCTCTTATTGAATGGGGCATTGTCTCAACAACAGTCCTGGAGCATGTGGACAAAACCACATCTACTGAACAATTTTCCTAACACCTAGTGTAACAAACTTAAATCGCTGGCTTAGGAAGCACTTTGACCTGAATTTCTCGACTCATTTGGAGCTTGCAATTTTGTGCATTTTACCGCGTCGCTAAAGCCATTCTTTCTCCCTTGTTAATTTTGGTCTCTAATCTCGTTTTGTTAGTGTGTAATTACCTCCAAAAAGCTCTGTATCTTCACTGTTCCGTGTTAATTTGGCTTCTTTTATTCCTTCAACACACACTATGCAATTATACTTCAGACGACTACGTTCTTAATGAGATTTTGAAGTGACAATGATATCTTAGGTTCATAATCTTCTTTGTTCTTGCTTTATAACATGATTTGATTCCAGTCTTGCGCTTGGAGAGCCTCGTTACAAATATTGCTACCTTACTTTTGTCATTCCCTACCCGTGGGTTACAATGTACAGTGTGATATTTTCAATGTATTTGAATTCCTCAGATAGATAACTATGGCGATAAATAACATGGAATACACTATCAACAAGAATTGAAAGTATTCAAGCTTTTTGCCGGCATTGTGCCCCATTATGGTTGTAGGTTCATCAGTTGGAAGGCCTCACCTCTTCAAGACACTGGTGGCGGCTAGTACACCGGTGAGGCACCATTTTGCAATTCTCCTTTGAAGCCCATGCAGTGACGGTGTAATACGGGAGACATGAGCCTCCATTTGTTATAAATGCCTCCATTTGACTTTTGTATAAAAATTGAATTCCCAGAAGGGAAGCGAAAGTTATTTTCATCTATTGCGAACATTATATTTATATTTATTTCATACCACCAACAGAGATGTTTCTCCAATTACAGGTGGCTTAGTCACTATGCATTAATTATTAAAAATAGCAAATGTTAGAAAGAACTTAATATCTAAAAATAAAAATATACAATATTATTAACAAGTAGAGTAGCAAACGGAATTTACAGCACATTAATACTTTTTCAAGTTTGAATATACTTAATATCTAAAAATTAATAAAAAAGTAGACTTATTCAGGTTCGAAGTGGACTTATGACCTAAAATACTTAATATCTAGAAATTAATTAAAAAGTAGAAATTCAGAAATTTAAAATAAATTAGGAATTAGTATCTACAAAAGAAATAACTACAATCTTAGACTGACACCCGTTAAAGCAACTGACATAAAAAGATTTCAGTTTTCCCTACATTTTCTTTATCTATCTTTAAATCATATAAATTTAAATAGAATAAAGCACTAAAATGAAACACAAATTAACCAAGAAATAAGTATAAATAGTATAGTACATATATACACCTATAGGACAAACCTTCAGAAATAGTGAACTGAACTCAAAGTGCCCAGCATAGTGCGACCATTACTTTAACTGTGTGCCTTCTTCAATAATTTTACATAATAATTGTATCTAACAGCAAAGTCTAGATCAATATCAGGAAATTTATGGACTGTGACGTTATAAGTAGTGCACATTCTGAACAGTGGTGAGCTTCTATAAAACACTGTTTTAGAAATCGGAAGAAACAAGAGATGTCTGTGTCTTAAACTTCCTTTCCGGGTATTGAACGAGAATTGTTGTAGAAAGTAACTGTTATCTACTACATTATTGATAACTCTATGGAGGTATTTTTGATCATTTATTATACGTCTGTTTAATAATGAGGTGAAGTTAAATTCTTTCAGGAGATCGTTATAGTGAATTATGCCGCTAGGAACAAACCTGTTATATTTTTAAAAGTAAAGATAACGTAAGAAACGTTTTTGAACTTTCTCCACATGGTTTTAATAAGATTTGTAAATGGGAGACCAAATTACCGACGCGTACTCAAGTTTGGACCTCACAAGTGTGTTGAACAAAAGTGTGAGGGCTTGGATATTATTCAGGTCTCTGGTGTGTCGGATTAAGAAGCCCAGTTTTTTTGTAGGCATCATTAATTTTGTCATAAATGTGTGGGTTAAACGACAAATTGTTTGTGATGCGTACTCCTAGATCATTAATTGAATTAACCTGCGTCAGTAATTCGTTGTTGATAGAGTATACGTGTTCTTTAGGGAATTTTCCGCGTGTAATTTTCATGAAGCAACATTTCTTTATATTGAAATATAAATTATTTTCTATACTCCATTCGTATAATTGATTTAAATCGCTTTGTAGTTTGTCGATGTCTCCATCACATTTTATTTCTTTGTAAAGTTTTACATCATCCGCATATAAAAGGCAGTTTGAAAACTTAACCTTAGATGGGCGATCGTTGACATAAACGTTAAACAGCAACGGACCCAGGTTTGAACCCTGTGGAACACCAGAATAGACAGAAAAAATGTCTGAATTACAATTGCGATATGCTACATGCTGTTGCCTGTCTCTAAGGTAGGATGAAAACAGTGTTAGCATTGGCGAAGTCATTCCAAATTCAGAGAGCTTTTTCAATAAAATATCGTGATCAATTTTGTCAAAGGCTTTCGAAAAATCCAAGTAAATTACATCAACATTTCCCTGCCTATGAAGAACATTAAAAGAATACTGCGCAAAATTAACAAGATTGCTTACTGTTGATCTACCAGGCATAAAGCCATGCTGATATTCACTTATAGCCTTCTTTACATGAGCGAAAATACGACAATATAAAATTTGTTCTAGGATTTTGCACGGAGCGCATAAAATACAGACAGGTCGATAATTCTCAATCATCTTATTGTCCCCAGATTTAAAGATTGGACAAACTCTCGATATTTTCCAGGCTTTGGGAAATGTCTGCTTCTTAAGCATCAAATTATACAGTCTCAGAAGAGGAATGAGTAACACTTCAGAACATGCTTTTAGGATGTAGGGAGGTATCCCATCAGGGCCACATGATTTTTTGGACTTTAATTTCATAATAGCTGCTTTATATTCACTTGTGGTTATAAATTCTACTCTTAGGGAATCGTTTACCAGTAATCTCGGTGTATCAGGAATAGCGTAAGAAGGTGGAGAAGAAGAGTAAACAGATTTAAAGAACGTTGCAAAACCATTGGAAATACATTGACTATTATCTAACATTATATTATTAAGTTTCATACTCTGTAAGGGTGGATCTTTTTGAGTTCGCTTATTTTTAATAAAATTCCAGAATGATTTAGTATCTTTCGTGATGTTGTTTTGAATTTCAGAGATATAACGATTGTACGCTTTGTTGATTAAGGTTTTAACATATTTTCTGAGTTGTTTATATATATATGTTTACAATGATCAGAAAATTTTTGTCGTCTTCTGTGCAGTTCTTTCAACTTAATATTAAGGATTATTTCCAAAGTAAACCAAACCGGGTATTTAGTTCTCCAGAAAAATGCTCTTTTGGGGACCGTGGCTTCAAATACAGAATTTACTTTCACGTAAAAATGCTCTACTGCTTCATTTACATCTTCAATTTTTTCCAACTCAGACCAGTCCGTTTCTCGAAACATGTTATTATATACCAAGAAAATTTGCTTTCTGAAAATCATACGCTATAGTACGAGTTTGCTTTATTCGATCACGTTCACCTCTTGGTTCTAGAAGAATTGTTAGTGCAGGGTGGTGTGCATCTTCTGGGACTAACGGATATTGCTCTCTACTCACAGTAACACCACTTACATTAGTTAAAACGAGATCAAGAGTTCTATCATTAACATTCAAAACATTATTGAGAGATTTCAATTGATACAGAGACATAAGATTAGCTAGGGACTTGTATGCGATTCCACCATTTAATATATCATAATATGAACTAACTATTAAGGGAAGGTTGAAATCGCCTACAAGTATGATATCCTGGCTTTGAAGTTTTTCATTAGTTTCAAATAAATTATAAAATGCTAAGTATGTTTCTAGATCACTGGCAGGTGGAAAGTATACAGATACAATGTAGTATGTATGATGGTGCAACACTATTTTAACACATACTGTCTCAATATCCTTAAATTTTAAATCTAGTTGCTGTGACATGATCTCCTGATTGACAGCAATAAGTACCCCTCCTCTCCTCTTGGTACCCATTCTATCTCTACGATATACATTATACCCATTATCCAAGAGTTCACTATTGCTGACGTCACTACTTAACCATGTCTCGGAAATTAACAATATATCATGTTCTGAATCGGTACTATTTACGCAACATGAACTGAAAGTATTCAAGTCCTTTTAATATATTCCAATCCTGAAATTATCATTCGCATCAATATGGCAATGGGCTCATCAGTTGGAACACCATACGATGGGATGGAATATGATTACCACGTAATCTCACATTATTTTAAGTTGCAGAATTGAGAAGTGAAATACGTATGATGTAGACATTTCTGAGGTTAGACCAAATTATGAGCAGGTTTAAAACTTGATGTATGTATGTATGTATGTATGTATGTATGTATGTATGCATGTATGTATGCAGGTATGTATGTATGTATGTATGTATGTATGTATGTATGTATGTATGTATGTATGTATGTATGTATGTATGTATGTATGTATGTATGTATTGCGCCCGTTTAGAGAAATCGGAGAGCAAAAGATACCCCAGGGGTGCTCAGTAAGGACTTGACGTTAATGACTGAGTAAACATAAGTGGCAGGGTAATAACAGTAGGTTCGGAAATAATAATTAAATATCGATATTATAGGAAATATTTACAAAATTTATTAATAGAAAATACAAATGTCTTGCTATCCTGACTAGCTCTGGTTATGAGAATTATCACTCCGTTAATATGAATTAATGAAGACTCTTGACGTAACATAATATTATTCCGAACAAATGGGATGGTACAAGCAAATTATTGGCCCTATTTATTCTAGCGGAACTGATTAGTAATTACAATTTAGATTAATGAATTTTGAACAAGTTAATTATTTAAATCTTGAGTAACGAGGCGATCGAGGTACAAATTCTTGAACAAATCTGAAAAATGCATTAAGTTTCAATTTAAAATTTGGAATAAAAACATTTAAAAATTCACAGAACTGAATTTATAGTGATAACAGTTTTGAGTGAAATTACATTTTTGAATTTACCAATAAAATTTCTTACAATTTTATTTTACTTGAATATGCTTTTGAAAAGTAAATATTAATTCGAGACGCTGGGTATATCTTTTCTAAATTATTATCAATTATTTCATTATGAGAATATATATTTAATGTTAAGTGGTTATTTCCAATGAACTGAAATAAAGAACACTTCTCAAAGAAAACAAAAATTTAGCAACTTTGAAATACGGACAGCAACGTAGATTATAATTGAACACAAAATATCACTGACTAGCCAATCTGCCTGTAACACATATCTCTGAAAATTCACACACTGTTATACATCTCTAATAATTACAAATGTGACTCAACTCTACAATCTAACTACAGAAAATATTCTATAGAAGAACGATCTACAATATTTACACAGTATCTACAAATGAATAAGTATTCCCACTCTCCAATTAAGTCAACTCAGAGATACAAATTATGATATGAAGTTTTCCACGTGGTTAGGAATTTGTGTCTTAATTCAAATATTCCTCAGTAAATATTCACAAATACACTCAAAAATCTGAAACCAATGATCTCATTAACTTACACCAGGATAAATTTATTTCACAGAAATGAAGTCAGAATTTCGGAGTACGCCAACCAAACTTATTATTATTATTATTATTATTATTATTATTAGATGACTTTACTAATACGACTACACTCTCGTATATCTGAAGACACTATTATTCACCTCCATCGACCTTCAAATGTCAAATCATTAAATATCACAGCCCAAAATATATCAGAACTCACCATCTGAAGACTATCGTCACACTCATTAATTATCCATTAATTCAATAATTCCATTTAAAAACTTACAACATCGACCATTATCATCCATAATCCTATATCACACAAAACACGTGGTCAGTAAAAGTCACATAATATCATAGAAGAAACAAGTCTTAATATTATCAAATCATTCTCGAGGATTAAATCCACCATTCGTAATCGTATACTCTTACTACAGTATTCCAAATTAAACAATGATCTGATTTCTGAATTAATATCCTGACGACACTATTCAATCACCACGAGGTCTGATTGTAAGCTCCAAACAATATCGAAATATGTAAAAGAAGAATGTAAAATATTACCGCACTAGATTCATATGACATATATCAACTCACAAATATCGTAATATTCATTAAATATAGGAGGATGATCACGATAACACACGGATAAACTTTCAATGATCCATCACTGTCATGAGCATGAAACACGTGATTAGGAATATCTGTAATTTTACCTGACTTACATATTTGAATAAAGATCCACATTTCGACCCATTCATTCAGGGAGCAATTAAAAGAAGAAATATAAGAAATTTAGCAAATGATAGGCTACAAGACCACACCATAAGAATAAAAAGAAATAAACAACTACATAGAACAGATATTTAGTATAAGGCGTAGTCGACTTAACTTAAACTGTTGGCTTCATGTTGAGTTATGGGACATCAATAATTGACCCGTTTAGGGTAGATGTTCCTGCATTTCTTCTCCGTTGGCGATGGTCTGATGATTTAGTAGTTCATGGTGAAAGACATGTGGAACACGGCCACAAAATCCATCCTCGTGTATTGCTGGCTGTTGAGATCCTCTTCACGTCCGTACTCTCAGAGTAGTTCACTGAAACTTGCACAGAATAATATTAGTAATAATCCTACGCACAGTCCTTTTAATTTTGAGTGAAGGATACGTACTTCTTACTAATAATACAATCGCATTTGACGTCTGTTGGTTAACTAAATTTGGTTTAAGTTGTTGAAACCAGCAAAATCTTCTAAGTTCCTGGCAGACACTCGAATAGACGTCTTGCTGTCACCTGCGACAGTCAGAAGTAGAACGACTTCTCGTACTGACGTTCCAAAGTGAGGACGTGCAGCGACGTTCTCGATGAGGAAAAGCAGAATGAGAGTGGACATGCATATTATCTCGTTTAAGTAGAGCACTTTCCTCCACTAGTCGTCGGAAGTGCAAGTCAGTTCAGATACTGAGTTCTTGTAAGCTCCTTAGATTAATTAGCACTAAATCCACACGTACACAGTTAAAGATTTAGATATAAATTAAATTTTTAATATTTTAATTTAAATATAACATCACTATTACTGTATGACCTAGTTTCATGTTTGCATATTTTTTGTTATTACAGTAGATCGTACTGTTAACACTTCTCTGTGATATTTTCTTGCATTTATAAGATGGAAAACAGCTGTGAGGGTGCATAGTTGATTTTTTCTTCTCTTTCTTTTTTTTGTCGAGCTAATTCGTCCGCACTCGACTGAAAGCATTTTGTCGCTCCACTAAGAGAATACGACACGTGCTATGCCGACAAAGAGAGGACAGGTGTTTAACGTGATAACAATGGATATTTAGCCATTCAGACAGAAGCATACTGTCACAGTATGTATGTATGTATGTATGTATGTATGTATGTATGCATGTATGTATTGTACCAGTAAAATAGCCCGACTTTATGGATTAATTTAAAGTTAACACGAAGTAGGTTTCAGGGCGATTCTGGGTGGTTTTTAGCTAGGGCTTGGTACAGGAGGCAGGGTCCTATCTACAAGAAAAAATTTAAATAGAGAGAATAATAGTTTTCATTTAGAAAATGCATTTTTAAGTGCACATCACCTTACTGTTGATAGTCACCGTCTTCAACATCGCCTTTTTTTGGTGGTGTTCCCAGTGCACCAGGCTGAACGGTACTGGAACACGTTCTGCAGGTTGCCAATATTACGTTGAGATAAGGCCGGAACACCCAGGTTGATTTGATATGGGTTTGAGTCTCGAACTTTCGACGTTCTGGACGATCTCCGACGTTCTCCAACGATCTCCGACGATGTTGCGGTGTAATCACTCGTCACATAACTTACACGAGTGTTCAAATTTACACAGTCCCCGACACTTTGATTTAACAGGACTGTTTCATTTAATGTGGTTGTGATATGCAATCGAAATCACACTTAGTTTTGTAGATAGAATTTATAAGTTCACTAAAGATGAAGATGCGGGTAGCATCGAGATTGGAAAAAATAAAGCACAGTTCATGAATAGAAATAATGAAACTGAAAATTGTGTACGCACTTGTCAGAGTTCGTGGTGATTTTCCACTTAATAAAGTAGCACTTGACATTGAAAGAAATGTATGACTGCTCTAGAGTTTATCAAAGACACTGCTGCCAGTCATACAATAATACTAAACACTTTGACGGAGAAATAAGGTTGAAATGAAAAGCGCGGTTCGTTGTTAGGCGCACTTGACATTAAATAAAATAGGTGACTGTTCGAGAGTTTATCAAAGACACTGCTGTCAGTCATGCAATAATACTAAACACTTTGACGGAGAAATAAGGTTGAAATAAAAAGCACAGTTCGTTGATAGGCTCATTTGACATTAACTAAAATAGGCGACTGTTCGAGTGTTCGAGAGACACTGCTGTCAGTCACACACAAATGATTTACACACAGTTCAGAAGAAATAATACACAGTTTTGTTTGTATTGGATAAAGAAAAGAGTTTGAGTTCGGAGTGAATCACTTGTGTCCTAGCACACGATTATACTTTTATCATGGTAATGATTTGCATTAACATTCATGGGAAAGTTCGAACACTTTCATAAATACTCGTGTCTATTAAGGCAATTATGCTGACTGAGATTTAAAGAAAAGAAGGTCACAGTTAATAGTATAACGTAATAGTGTCACACTGAAATTAATGATATGTGTTCAGAGATTAAGCTCTGCTGACTGAGATTTAAAGAGAAATATCACAGTTCCTAGAATATTGCAGTAGTGTCACATTTAAATTAATATTGGTTCGGAGATTAAGTTTCACACAGGCAACGTCGTAATGAATCCAGTTCCGCAAGAACGAAAGTAAGTTATATCGAGAAGTTTCTACATGCGCACAGAATATAAGTTATACTTTACTGTTGTCACCTAAGTCCAATACACGACTTGTCAGAAACAGAGTTCCAACTCCAACTTAACTGATGGACTCAATGTAGCACTTGACATTGAAAGAAATGTATGACTGCTCTAGAGTTTATCAAAGACACTGCTGCCAGTCATACAATAATACTAAACACTTTGACGGAGAAATAAGGTTGAAATGAAAAGCGCGACTATCTTCTGCATAACTGGAAGCACATCAATCCATTTCCAGTGTTCTTCCTGGCAATATACACGACAGAATCTCCCTCATCAGTCGCTCAGCAGGTTTGGCTTCTGGATGACGAATTAAATTCATTATAAAGACTTTGTTATACATTAGAGTTCGCACACGCACAATTTATAAATTCGACTTGACAGTCAGAGTTTAAGTCCCACATGAAGACTTTAAATAATCGAGATAGCTCGGTCAGCACTCCGACGAACAACATTGTGGTGTGGAGAGTCAGGCTGGCCTCCCAGCTACGACTGTCTGATCTGGGTAAAGTGAGCTCTCCTTATATTCAGTTTGAGGCTTCTGCGTCATCAGATAAAGTGATCTCTTTGAGGCTGATTATCTCGAGAATCCCTCAACGGATTTTCTTGAGATTCACAATTTGGGATGTTTATGTTATCCTCTTCGAAATGACGTGTCGCTCAAGTCACTGCGATTAATATTACAGAAGTTTAAAATTTTTTCCACATCGAATGTTCGCGAAGGCGTGACATTCATATACAGAACATACCAGGCCATGCAGGCTACACGTGGCGTCAGGCGGGTAGTCTATACTGTCCCTGCAGCTACGTCACACACACAGCTGTCGCTGGCTCGGCTGCTCGCTCCTCCGAACGTAAACAAACCAAGTTCGCTCTAAATACCTTGCGTGACGAGGAAGTACAAATAATAGTCCAACAATACGCCATGTACAGGTCGTAACCGGTACATATCCAGAACATACCAGGGAAAAAGAAAATACTATTAGGATTTTCTTTTGATTTCATCTCACTCAAAGTATTTTTTGAGATTGGAAGCATTGTAGATGCCTTCAAGGTTGCCATCTTGTCTGGTGATCGTATAGGTACTATTGTCCAAGGATTCAGCAATCCTGTAAGGGCCAAAATACAAAGGACAAAATTTTGCATAGACCCTTAATTCCGGACGAGACATCGCAGGTTTCCGAATTAACACATTGTCTCCCACTTGCAAGGGTTGTCTAAATTTACGGTTCCTATTCCTTCGTTGTCTGATGTCGGCAGCATGCCTCAATTTCCCTAGGGCTTTAGTGATCCTCGCTTCTTGATCGATCGCTGCATCTGGTGAAGGAGGGAGAATAGCATCCCATGGACGATGAGGAGTATGCCCATGATGCACCAACATTGGAATATCTCCAGTAGATTCGTGGATAGTGGAGTTGACTATCTTCTGCATAACTGGAAGCACATCAATCCATTTCCAGTGTTCTTCCTGGCAATATACACGACAGAATCTCCCTCATCAGTCGCTCAGCAGGTTTGGCTTCTGGATGACGAATTAAATTCATTATATGATGAATTTCTTACTCTTCTATAGCCGCCTGGAATTCTGCGGATGTGAACTGGCTTCCATGATCTGTCAGCAGGAATGCAGGTTTCCCCATCTCAGGAAAAACATGAAAAACCTGAAGACCAAGGTTTATAATACGTACGTGCTACCAGTTACTACTTACGGTCTGTAAACTATGACTCTGACGAAGGAAAGTGCTCGCAAGCTTCAGCGAACACAACGAGCCATGGAGCTACAGATGCTAGGGATCAGCCCTAGGGATAAGATCCGTTCAGAGGACATCAGGAGAAGAACGAATGTAACAGACATCCTAGAGAGAGTAGCAAGACTAAAATGGCAATGGTTAGGACACGTAGCTCGACAAGACTACAACAGGTGGACCTCTAGGATTGTTCACTGGAGACCATGGGAACACAAGAGAGGCATTGGAAGACCCCAGAAGAGATGGCTCGATGACATAAAGCTGTTGGCTGGAACATGCTGGTTCCAAGTGGCTCAAGACCGAAGACGTTGGAAGCATATGGAAGAGGCCTAAATCCAGCAGAGGATTGAAATAGGCTAGAAAGAAAGAAAGGAAGGAAGGAAGAAAGAAAGAAATAAATAAAGAAAGAATTACCTCGTGTCAGTCAGGAGGGAAACATAAATTGTAAGAAAAGAATCAAAACGCTACATAACAAGGTTAAAATGCAACATAGTGGAAACTAAAATGGAGTAACAGTGAGAGAAGGTCCATCACAAATAAGAAGTGAAAAATTAAATGGAAATACATATCAAAACAAAGACAAATCTATGGCCGTCAGTCACATTATGAGATGGAATAAGGAATGGGGACTGCAGGAAAATCTCCACAAGGAAGGACCTTTGAAATTAATTTAATTTTTACAGGTTGCAGTGGTGGTGAATATTATTTTAAGAAGATGTACAACTTGGCAACCCTAATCGGAGTAAAAGAATTGGAAGGGGTCTGACACTTCAAAAAATGAAGTTATCGGTGAATATGGAAGGTCTTGAGTGCTCTAATACCGTTGGGGTCAGGAAAGAACAAGAGTTGACCAAGATAGGTCGGGTATAATAGATGAAAGTGAGGAGCCTGCCAGAAGTAAGTGGAAGCAATGCCAGGTCTCAACTAACGGCTCCGTGGTCGCCAAACCACGTTCCCAAGTTAAGAGCACCTAGGGCACATCTAATTAATTTCATGTTTACAACAGCAACAGAAAAGTTTCATCGTCTGAAATAAGGACATAATTCCTTTCTTGTTCCATTAATACTCTTAAAAGCCATATATGAGTGTGAGATGTACATATTTAGGCAGTCATTAGATCCATCAATTCGATTGCTGATGTTCTGCACGGAAGTATCATCTTAAAGAGGAACTTACGTATTTTAAAATGTAAACCCTTTTTTATCTTTAGGATAATTGAAAGCAGGATAAAAGAGATTACTAGTGGCGTATGTTACCATGTAATTGTAATGTTAAGACGACGCTTAAAAATACCTCAGAAATTCATTCACTTCTTAAAAAGAGAAGGTCAGAATGTGGGGTAGGACTGTTCATATGGAATACCATTGCTCGCAACATAGCTTCAACAACAGATAAACACCCTATTATGAACCCGGTAGCAACATTAACAACTACGAAACAATACGTATGAAATCGGAAAAGCGATAATTACTTCCTGTCAGTATATTTGGCGGCCAGCGGTGTGGCATTACGGAGAAACTTTGCAATTTTAGCTTTATGCTAGGCTGGTATAAATAGCACAGAGTTAATCTAGTTGGCCGTGCACTCTTTTGTCGTTCTGTGAAAATGTGAGACGTTTGAAGTTTACAATCTACAAAGGATGACATTTGGACGTCCTGACGCACTCATACATTTCGGGAGGACGGATATCGTAGTAGGAGGATGTTTAGTGGACAGGAATTTAATGTTTTGTTTTCCACTAGTTTGAAAATTGATATAACTTAATGATGCGAGTAATGTCCCTCACATAATCCAAACAGTTGTTAAAACATTTCTAAAGTACCGAATTAAGGAAATGAAGTCTTCTTCTTGTTTTCGGATAGGTCTACTATGGACCGCGTAAAGCATAATTCATTTCCGGTTCTACTTCCTCCGATCAGCCCAGTACTTCTTATCCTTTCGGAATGGGCCGGTTTGCGTTCTAGCGACCCGGGGTTGCCGGTCCGTTTTCTGCTCATTCGATCTTGGAATCCCTTAATTTTGTTGATATAGAGTTAGAAATATTATATCAAAGTCTGTTAACACTAGTTGGTGGCGAAAGAAAAGTCTGTATAACGGAAACTAAAGAATGCGCCTTAGGTAGAATGTTAATCGACATGAATATATACACAGATAAAACAAATGCAAAACGTTATCGCTTGTGCCAACCACATTGTGGCACTGCAGAAAAACGAGATGAAAACGCTATTGCATAATACAAGATGTCCTTACTTCGGACGGAAAAATAAAGAACAATAATAATAAGTATAAGAAGCAGAATAAGAAGGAGAATAAATAAGAAAAATACCCAAACAAAATTACATAAATAACAAAAAAAGAAATAGGACGAAAATGTATCATAAGTATGAGGAAGTTATGAAAATAGATAAGAGGGCGATACCTGAAAGTAATAATAATAATAATAATAATAAAGTAAAATAATGAGGCCGCCTTTGTGGTGTAGTGGTTAGTGTGATTAGCTGCCTCCCATGGAGGCCCGGGTTCGATTCCCGACTCTACCACGAAATTTGAAAAGTGGTACGAGGGCTGGAACGGGGTCCACTCAGCCTCGGGAGGTCAACTGAGTAGAAGTGGGTTATTACCTGCCGTCCTCGGGGGCCCGGGTTCGATTCCCGGTACTGCCAGAAATTTAAGAATGGCAGGAGGGCTAGTATGTAGTTAAAATGGTACATGCAGCTCACCCCCATTGGGGGTGTGCCTGAAAAGAGCTGCACCACCTTATAATTAGGACACGAATCCATTGAATAACAGCGAAGAAAAAGGGGGTTAAGAAATGATGAGGAAGGTCTCGTGGCTTCATCATAGAGGAGTTCGCGACTTAAAGATATGAGAAGGGCAGAAATGAAGAAATATCATGGAGATACAAGCCATGGGAGGACCCCCCCCCACCTGAAATTTTTGGCTGCAGTGTAAACAAGTGAGTTTGCAAAGGCCAATGACCTACATTTAAACAAACCGACGAAGAGTTTCCCCTCTAAGTTAGACAGCTGATTGGAGTGGCTCTGGTGATCCTCTGGCTTCGACGTGTTTCCAACTAGCGCTGTGAAGAGGAGGCGGTTCTGCTGTTGAGTGAATCGGATAATGCGGTTACAGCGCTGCTCCGGTGATCTCAGGTACTGCCGACGGGGGCAAAGCAGTTACGGAGCTTCGGAGTTTAACTGGAGGACCGCCTCCTCCTCGCAGGACTAGTTCCGACTGTACGGCCGTATTGGGCTGTAATTTAAAACTTACGCCCATGAATGTAGGCACCCTATAAAAAGCGTTGCCTACATACAAAGAAATTGATCTACGAGTATATCACTGATATTCCATAAAATGTCCTTTAACAAAGAACATATAGTCATTCAGAAAAATGAATGCATCTTCGCATTTAATATTTGTTAGCAAAAATGTTAATTATTATCGACATACAATTAATATCTCATGTAGATACAAGCATTGTGGACACCCACAACATGTATATACATAGGTTCAACTGTTTCTCAGAAATGTGTAGGCCCTACCTGTGAAGAACTTATACGTACAAAACCCTGCGTTTATTATTATTATTGTACCGGGAGGTACACCTCTACGCTGCACATTTAAATCTTGCGCCTAAAAGAACTCCTCTTCTGGAGAAATAGTGAACTTGAAACTACACCTACTTCAACCATTACTTAGAAGATGTCACTACAGTAATTGGACGTAATTTTCTTATTTTGAAGTTTCATGTACTGTATGAAATTCTACGTGTTTTGTTTACCAGTCATCAAGAAGTTTGGACTTTCTTCAACAAATGTCTCTGATAAAAACTATGATCATGCACTCTGGTGCTAAAAGAAAGAACTTTTTTGAAGAAGTTTTGTATTCATAAGTTTTTCTTTACTAAATTTCGTTCATTCATTTTCGGGTTGGCAATATTTATCCTTTCTTTCCGCCAGTTTGGAATTTAGCCAATCACGAATTTCTATAATTAAATGTTCGTCTATCACAGGCTTCTTCCTCGATTTTGTGTGTAAATTTAAGGTAACCAATAAAGTGAGTGGGTGTGGCTTGATTATTCATGAAAGGTCTCGAACTTTCCCCGACGGTTTATAAACTGCGGATTTTCTTGTCCCTTGGCCAATTGATCGTCATCTAACTTAGTCTGTGTGTCAAGCAGGAGGCGGGAGGTGCCTCTTTCACCAGGCAGCAGTACTCCAATAAGGTATGGCCACTTAACATCTTTATTTCTTGCTATCTCTGCAGTTTAACCCGAGGGAGAGATCCGAAACGTTAACTATGTAACCTAACTTTCTGAAAATGTAACTTCTGCCGACTTATGTAACAACTTCATAAAATCTTTGACTGTAAATCGGGGATAGAGAGTGAGGTACCCTCTCGAGCTCCCCTTCATATTGGTTTGAGGTGACTACGTTTTGTAACTGGTTTTCTTCCTTTCCGTAATGTCTTAAATTCTTTCTTATACGAGTCACCTCCTTAGTTTGGGAATAGCCCCTGTTTCATCGGTCTAGTGCTCTTTAGGTTTTAGAATTCACATCTAGGAGTGCAAGTATTCGCCTCCTTTCACTTTTTGTTCGGGCCATTTATTTAACTGTTATTTCTTTTACACGAAGGCCCTATAGGTTGGGTACGAGATACCCCTGTTTCAGTTTGTAAGCTGGGCCATGGAAGGCCAAAAAGGTGTAAGATATTTTTGGTGTTGCCTTGAATTGGCTTGAAAACTGAGAGCCTGTTAGCTCTTTTTCAAAGTAAGATTACTGAATGCCTTTTGAAGGCTTGATATTGTGAGTTGGGAGCCAGCGCTCTATGTATTAGGGGATTATCTGCCCTTGTGTAAAATTGTACTCTTTTGTAAAGTTGAGCTGAGAGCTCAGGAAATGTAAAGCGAGGAGGTGAAAGCCCTGATTATCAAACAGTCACTAAAGTTTGGGTTTTCCTGCTTTGTCTAAACTTTGTCATGGTACCTGATGTATCATTGTTATCTCACTAAGTGAGAATTTTGTTAACTTGTTGCTTTTTGAAAATATAACCTTCCATTTCAGTTTAAATTCTTTCTGGACATAGTAGTTAGACCCATTTTCTTTATCTTTGGTTGGTTTTTCCCTCAGACTCAGCGACGGATCCCACCCCTACTGCCTTAAACCTACTTTCAATTTATGACAGCGTTGGTAATGGGAACCGACTGCGCGCAGAGCTATTCAAACCGCTAATCCGGGGCAAATACTAAGGCGACATTCCAGAGATAAAAATATATTTTTACCTAATGCATGGATTTTCACGAAACTTTGTGGGAATGTCACCTGCATAAAGATAGAGGTATCACGAATATTTCACGAATATTTCTTTCATAGTTTTACCAAAATATTTTTTGAAATTTGTAATTCAGCTTTTTATGAAATTCAATTAACATGTTAATGTAAATTCATAATTGGATAGATAATTTCTTTTAAAAGCACTACCTATCGATTTTTCTGTATATAATTTATACAAGGAGATATACCGTACTAAAGTTTGTGTAATTTTTACGTTCTAAAATTTTAGACTTAAAAGTCCCTACTACTTGAAAAAATCTGCAATCAAAAATTCCATACGCAGGTTTCTTAATATAGCTGTGTTGCATAAACCATATATATTTTATTATATTTGGCAGAATATTATGGGAGATAAATTGGATTTAAATGTAAAATTACAATTGGCAAACAAAGTATTATTACAGTGATAAATTGTTTGAATTCAGCGGAAGAACTTCGTGACAAGGAAAAAGAAACTCAATCCTTTCAATTTCAGTCACAAAAACGTTCACCAAAATGACCGAAATATCTATTTTTATCTCCGGAGTGTCGCGCTAATACAGCAATATCGGAGAGCTTGCGGTTTTCAGCGAGAAAGTCGATAGTGCTGCTACCTGCATGGCTTGGTGTGAGGGACGATTCAATAGCACCACATTGCCACTTGTATGATTCTTGGCGCACTGGCGCGTTTATAATTATTTATTAGGGTGTTTCACTAAATAGTTTTAAATTGCAGTTTACTAATGCAAGAATTATGGCTACCGTTATTTGCGCGGTTTTTTAATTGCAGCGATCACGGCATTGCAAACTGTTCGAAGTCATATGGTTGACAAGCCAAATGAGCTTTACAGAAGTAAGGACTGATTTAATGCTTACGTTAACAACTATTTCAATGTAATAATTAATTGTCTTTTAAAGAAACGAATGATGTATGTGGAAGACAGGAGGGGAAAAAAATGCGAGTAATGAAGGCAAAGAAAGTGATGCATTTGTAACTTGTACTAACTGACTTTGTACAAAATACATGCTGATGGTATTGTTAGAGGAAGTACATCTGGACAAACATCCCCCAACATTAATCAGAAAGAAAATGGAAGAGGTCCGACACTGCGGAGAATGAAGGCATCGGCAAAAGAAAGGAAGCAGCCACGAAGCGCGTGAAAATGAAAGAATCCTTAGGCCTCGCAACCTAACACCTTCGGGGTATGAATAGAACAAAAATGGCTTATAAAGGTTATATAAGAAGTATGAAAGTGAAGAGCCTGACACTATTAAGTGGAAGCAATGTCAGACTGAGCTTGGTGAACCGTTGTCGCCAACCCACGCTCCCAACTTGAGAGTCCTCGGCTCCCATGTTGAAATGTGAAATGTCGTATGGCTTTTAGTGCCGGGATATCCCAGGACGGGTTCGGCTCTCCAGATGCAGGTATTTCTATTCGACTCCCGTAGGCGACCTGCGCGTCGTGATGAGGATGAAATGATAATGAAGACAACACATACAGCCAGCCCCCGTGCCATCCGAATTAACCAATTAAGGTTAAAATCCCCGACCCGGCCGGGAATCGAACCCAGGACCCTCTGAACCGAAGGCCAGTACGCTGACCGTTCAGCCAACGAGTCGGACGGTTCCCATGTTAGTCGCCTTTTACGAAAGGCAGGATGTGCCGTGGGTGTTATTCTTTCACCCCCACCCATAGGGGCAGCATCCACCGTATCCAAGCCTGTCGTAAAAGGCAAATAAAATGGATCAGGGACTCTTAACTTAGGATCGTGGGTTGCTGACCACGGTTCGATTTCCTAAGTCTCACATTGCTTCCACTTCCTTCACCTTCTTTGGTCAACTCTTGTTCTTTTCTGACCCCGACTGTATTAGGTTTACGAGTTCTAGGGAGTCTTTCATTTTCCGCAGCCTTCGTGGCCCTTCCCCTTTTACAGCCAATACCTTCATTTTCAGAAGTGTCGGACATCTTCCGTTTTTTCCCTCTTATTATAAGTAACAGAAGATGGTTGCCCAGTTATACTTCCTCATAACCTCCCAAGGCCCAGAACATTTATCTTTTGGTCAAATTTCATAAAAGTGTGTACCTCTCTAACAGTTCCTGGTGGGAGACAGTGAAGTGAGAAGCATACCTTACCAAGTTTGCTATTAAGTTAAACCAAGATATAAAATGGTTCAACCTTTCAATACTGATCATTTGGCCAAGGAGCCGAACTGTAAAAATATCGTCGGTATAGGAAGAGAATAATAATTTAACAATGGACGTCGGATAGGAACGCGTAAGTGAGCATTGACCTCTTTGGCGTAGTAGTTAATTGTTGTCTAAAGACCGCGAGTTCGATTCAGCTGAGGCATTTGAGGATGTTTAAATGCGATAGGATTTATGGCTTCCAGCACGTCAAAGAGCTTCTATGGGGCATTTCTGCCCAGCGTCTTTTGAAGTCTATAGGAACTGAAAGGATCTTTAACAAATAACATCACTTATTTAATTGCTAGGAAGAGAATGAGATTATTTTTCAAGCTACAAACCACGTGTGCCTATTTGACTTCTAACCTTTCTGGATAAGTATCTGAATTGAAACTGCTTTAAGTGGGATGAGCTGGTAATCTCTCGACCTCCACAGAGAAGACAAACAGCTGTATAGCTTTCTTTATCGGTTCATTTGGCGCAAGAATGTACGTTACTATACTCTGATAACATTCATTAGAGGAATGATAGTAGTATATCTACACTTACACAGGCCCGTACTCGCGAGGTGCTAGCTCGTTTACCTAAGGACAAGGCTACCGGGCGAGTTGGCCGTGCGCGTAGAGGCGCGCGGCTGTGAGCTTGCATCTGGGAGATAGTGGGTTCGAGTCCCACTGTCGGCAGCCCTGAAGATGGTTTTTCGTGGTTTCCCATTTTCACACCAGGCAAATTCTGGGGCTGTACCTTAATTACGGCCAACTTCTAGCCCTTTCCTGTCCCATCGTCGCCATAAGACCTATCTGTGTCGGTGCGACATAAAGCCCCTAGAAAGAAAAAGGACATGGCTTTCCGTTAACAGTTATATTTTCGTGCGTGAACTGTGTGACGCTTACAAAGATATTGACAATATCGTGCTTCCCCGATCTCGATGTGTGGAGGGTTCTTCGTAAGGCCTTCTTAGTCTTCCTGCACGTACCTTGCTTTGTGCATTTCTCACACACAACGGCCTCAGGATATCCGACATTTAGATAATAGACGTCCTTTTCGCTGCCTAAATCTTGATACCACTCTGTTACTATCTTCGGCCTTTCTGAAGGTAATTTTATCGTTACATGCTAAGGGTGTCATCGTGTGTACGGAACTGCGTGTTATTGTAGCGGAGGATAGTGTTGTATGTGGTATATGAGCTTCATGGTTGTTGGAGGCCCAATCCTCGAACCGTAAAATCTCCGACCCAGCCGAGATTCAAATCCGGGGCCCTCTGAACTGAAGATCACTACGCTGATCTTTCACCCATGGAGCCGGACGCTACATGCTTAGTCCAGCTCCACCTCTTGGACAATGCCTTCTCTCCGCCATACTATTGTCTTCCAGATACGATCTCTCAGAGATACGCCTACAAGCTTGTTTCAACTTTCGCTGACACGTGGAGTTTGTTCATCTTCCGTGTTTCAATTCGATACTCGTCGCTGCTTGTAACGGTGTTCATGGGTACTGAAATACTTTTCTAAATAATTTTTATAGGATTTTCCACTGGAATCTCTCCTGTTTGGTCGAGGTATTGCCAGTTCACATTAAATTCGCCAAGCTGTGATAAAGCAATACAAATTCTTTGAACACACCGCATTCAATTGGTATACTTTTAGCACACCCTTTGAAGTGTCTCCGTGCAACCATGCCTGTGGTGTAGGGATAGAGTGCCTGTAACTCACTGGAGGGCCCGGCCATTTTAGGCTCCGGGATTAATTCCCAGCCGGTTTAGGGATTTTAATTCTGGAGTGAGGGTGGGAGCGGGACCATCTCTTGTGTTCGCGTGGAGCTGATTTTTACAGCGGCCCTCTTCCTCACTGTGTACTTGGATCTCTCCGATCTTAAACGAAAGCTTAACTGCCGAAAACAATCGATCTCATACTAGCCGATGATGGGAATACTGCTGATATGGTCATTCACTTTATGAGCGAAGGTGGTCTGATTAAAACTGCCTAAACTTCAAGTGTGCTGTTACTCACGGATGTTTTGTTCCTTTCGGTATACTGCTTTATATTTCATTTTAAAATTATTTTCTTAAATTTTACTTTTATCTTCATCTTCTTAATCGATTTACCCTCCAGGTTTGGTTTTGCCCTCGGACTCAGCGAGAGATCCCACCTCTACCGCCTTGAGGGCAGTGTCTTGGAGCATGAGACTTTGGGTCGGGAGGATACAAGTGGGGAGGAGGATCAGTACATCGTCCAGGTGGGCCTCACTTGCAATGCTGAACAGGCGGTTGTGGGGGGATGGGAAGATCTGAAGGGATAGACAAGGAAGAGGGAAAGAAGTGGCCGTGGACTTAAGTTAGGTACCATCCGGTATTTGCCTGAAGGAAAACCACTTCGAGGATGGCTGAGGTGGGATTCGAAGACCCCTCTACTCAATTGACCTCCCGATGCTGAGTGGACCCCGTTCCAGCCTCGTACCACTTTCCAAATTTTGTGGTGGAGCCGGGATTCGCACCAGGGCCTCTGGGGGTGGCAGCTAATCACAATAACCGCACTAACCACTACACCACTGAGGCGGACTTAAATTTTATCTTTTTCTGAAATTGCTTCGTTGAGTTTTTAATTTTTAACATTTAATTTTTAAGAGGGTGTTCTCAGTCAAGTTCCTTGCCATTTAAAATAATAATATCCACCACCAGCATGAGTGAGTGAACGATGCTCCTGTGGATGGGGGCGAGGAATACATTCACGGTATCCCCTGCCTGCAGTAAGAAGCGACTAGAAAGGGTAAACTACAGGGAGCCTCAGTTTAGGAGGAAGTGTTGCCAACCACAGCGGTTCTAAGTGAGTCTGGCATCGCTTCAACTTGTGTCAACCTCCTTGTTTTCACCTCCCTGTCTGATCTCCCTTGATCAAGTACTGTCCTCTTTCAATCCCAACGGAATTAGGTTTGTTAAACCTTCAAATTCTCGCCCTTCATGACCATTTCCTTTCTTTTAGTCGACACCCTCATTCTTCGAAGTATCGGAACTCCTCCCGTTTCTCCTCTGATTACACTAGCCCGCAAAAAAATATTTTATTTTCTCCGGCATGTTGAGTTCAAATTTTATTTTTCCCGTATTACGTAAGGATTTTTCACGGTAGCCTCATCATTTCCTTTAATATCACGATTTTGATCACATTTCACTAAATTTTGTCACCTCTTAACGATCTGCAAGACCGGGCGAGTTGGCCGTGCGGTTAGGGACGTGTGGCTGTGAGCTTGCATCCGGGAGATAGTGGGTTCGAATCCCACTGTCGCAGCCCTGAAGATGGTTTTCCGTGTTTCCCATTTTCACACCAGGAAAATGCTAGGGCTGTACCTTAATTAAGGTCACGACCGCTTCCTTCCAACTCCTAGGCCTTTCCTGTCCCATCGTCGCCATAAGACCTATCTGTGTCGGTGCGACGTATAGCCGCTAGCCAAGATCTGCAAGAAAATGATTACATAGGTGTCCGTATGACTTGCCAGCAAAAAAAAAAAAAAAAAAAAAAAAAAAAACACCTTTCTTTTTTGAAGTCTGAGATGTTATAGGTGATTGTAAATAATTTTAACACGCTGAATTCAGTGCCGGAATCCGGTTTTCTTACAGTATACAAAGCATCGAATACAATATAACATTGAAGTTGTATTTTATTTTCACTCAGGGGTGCTAGGGATGTCTTACCGCCCCCCCCCCCGTAGTATTGTGTCCAGTTGTAAGTCATAATATTATGTATTCGACCGATTTTTATGACGATTTTTTTAGTATGTGATAAAATTATTTTCATATTTCTGTATTGGCATAATGTGAGAATTTTAGGATACCTTTTTTAGTGTTATCTTGTAAACGGTACATGATAAAGTATTTCTGGTTTATTTCCCTGAATTCTACACACTAATATTAGCGTTGTTCATGTATTTTGATGCCTGGTAAAACATTTCGAAACATGAAATGAATGCAAATTTCCTTAAAATGACATTAAATCTCGAACATCGATATGTACAAAATATCTAATTACATAAAATCTGTACGTGTTACAGAAAAAAACGATTGGTGTTTTCAAAATAAGCACACCCTTTTCCACATGAACCACCTATTTTCATCACAACGAGGAAATCATTGCAGGATAGTGTTATCTGATCAAGATGGGAAGGTTGTATGTCTCACCAGCAACGCGGTGAGTGCACGACAAACCAGCATTGCAAGCCACACGTGACTCTAAGAGGATCCTGTTTGGAAACTACTGTAGTTCTTCACGCCATTCCTTCTGGTCATAAAGTAACTAGTGTATGATGTGACTGTAACTTCCTCTCTGATAGCCTCTGGTCAAGGTCGTGAACTGGAGGATCAATTTCTGAGATACGTCTCTAAATTACTATTTGGGGGAGCGTTAAGTTGAGACAAACACGTTATCGTTGTTAACTCCATTGTTCCTGAGCACTTGCTAGCCCCATGGCGCCGCGCGGTGTGACCGCAGCAGCACGCTAGGTCAGCACTTCTCTGCAGTCTTGTCAAGGTCGCTTCTGCCTGGCACGATACTCCAGAACTTGCCGCGCCCGAACACTGCGACAGTTAAAGAAATCTGAATTTCATACCGGAATTACGAGAATTCTCTGCTTCAGATCATTCTAACGAATAAAACAAAATAAAACAAACAAACAAACAAACAAACAAACAAACAAACAAACAAACAAACAAACAAACAAACAAACAAACAAACAAACAAACAAACAAACAAACACACAAACAAACAAACATTAAACCGTTTTCATGAAAATATCTTATTCTAAAGCAATGAAACGACACAAATATATAAATACAATTATATTTTTTAATATTTTACTATCCTACTTTTACTCATTTCCTTTTATCTACACTTTCTAGATTACTTACAAGAAATTGGAAATATATCGAACATTTTCGTTGGTAAATTATTCCAGGTTCGCCTCTGTGGAGTAGTGGTTGTGTGAAGAGCTGCCACCCCTGGAGGTCCGGGTTCGATTTCCGGCTCTGCCACGAAAATTGAAAAGTGGTACGAGGGCTGGAACGGGGTCCACTCAGCCTCGGGGGGTTAACTGAGTAGAGGGAGGTTTGATTCCCTCCTTAGACATCCTCGATGTGGTTTACATCCTTACTACAACCCCTAAATACCCTCACAACCATATGAACCATATGAAGAGATCTGTAACTTTTATTTACAGTGCCATTTATGTGAATACCCCAATGAAGATATTTCCTCATATTAACACCTACATAAGGTACTTACAGCCGTCTGTACGAGGTAATTCCACACCATAAATACTAATTCAAGCTGAGAAGACTTTTCTTCTTGGTGAAATTCATAACCTCGTTTACCAACATACCCTCTTCTGCTATTCATTTCACAATAGTGTCGAGGTGTTTATGCGGTCTTTCTCAATCCTGTAACTTATTTATAGAGTAAAACTATACAGTAGAACATTATACGCATAAATCCTTATCTTTGATTCCAATTCTTTACTCATATCATTTATGTGTATATGTAGGGAAATACGATGGTCCAGTATTATTGCCTTGAGGAACTCCCTCTCTTAATCATTATAGAATGAGATACAGTAGCTCTTCACCTATTCTAACAATTATCTAAGTTATATTTTCTAGAAATGTAGCCACCCATTCAATCAATCACTCTTTTATCTTGTCCAATTGCCGTCATTTCTGTCAGTAGTTCCCCATTAGCTACCGTAAAAATTGTTTACAGTAAGGATGGTAAAGTTAACAAATTGTTAATCAAATTGCTTATAACAGTCACACAACATTGCTTGTACACTACTATTATTACTACTGGTTTTACGCCCCACTAATTACTTTCAAGGTCTTCGGAGGCGCCAAAGTTTCGGCATTTTGTCCGACGTGAGTTCTTTTAGGAGCTAGTAAATCTACCGACACGAGGTTGGCGTATTTGAGTACCTTCAAATGCAATCGGACTGAGCCGGGATCGAACCCTCCACCTTGAGCTTATAAGACCAGCGCTCTACCATCTGTGATAACTAGTCTACTGCAAATAGATTTATCTCACACCGTTGGAGCTTGAAGATTGAATGATGAAGGGCTTGTTAAATGACAATGTGTTCACGTATGTCTACAGTCAGTGTCCGTGATGAATAGTGAGTAAGTATCGCTTTTAGGATCAAGTGGTTTGGTACTCGGGCATTACCTTCTGGCGGCTCGGTGAGGAACACAACGGGAAACAATCTCACTTCTCATATCGCTGGTACACCTCTTCAAGACTTCTAGGCCATCTACGACAGGTGGTGGTGAATCCGTTGAGGGGCTAACCAATACTCAGGCTGAAGACTCAACATACACATAAGTAGTGTATGCAATTTAGAATACTTATATTTTTACAAAATAAAAGCGTGATTTTTACTCTAATCCTGTACGCTTAATACAGATACTTTAACTTAGCTGAATGGTTGTAGGGCGCTAGCTTACCGAGCCCAAGTTTTCGGTTTAGATCCTGGCTCGGTCCGGTGATATTTGAAGGTTCACAAATACGCCATCCTCGTGTCCTTAGATTTACCGGCATGTAAAAGAACATCCGGTGGACAAACATCAGACATTTTGGCATCTCCGAAAACCTTAAAAATAGCTAGTGGGGAATAATAATAACAATAATAATTTAATATGATTTTGCCATATTCTCCGAAAGCCTGACTAATGCAGCAATACAAGTAAATCTTCTGGACCGGGCGAGTTGGCCGTGCGCGTAGAGGCGCGCGGCTGTGAGCTTGCATCCGGGAGATAGTAGGTTCGAATCCCACTATCGGCAGCTCTGAAGATGATTTTCCGTGGTTTCCCATTTTCACACCAGGCAAATGCTGAGGCTGTACCCTAATTAAGGCCACGGCCGCTTCCTTCCAATTCCTAGGCCTATCCCATCGTCGCCATAAGACCTATCTGAGTCGGTGCGACGTAAAGCCCCTAGCAAAAAAAAATCTTCTGGAAGAGACAGCCAACATGGCCGGCTTAAGAATTTCGGCACAGAAAACAAAATTCATGACGAATATAAAAAATACCCAAAATTTCTAGGAACAGATGTTGGTTCAATCGAAAGGGTAAAGCAATTCAAATAGTTGGGGGAAACAATCCAAGAAAATGATTTGGAAAAATCTGCTATAGAGGCAAGAATACACCAAATGAAAAGAGCATATGGTATAACAAAAAATACATACAACAGAAAATGTTTATCTAAAAATCTTAAAATAAAGCACTACAACACAGTTGTGAAACCAGGATGCTCATATGCCAGTGAATGCTTAGTACTCAATTATAAACTTGAAAGATTGGAGGTACTAGAAAGAAGAATTATAAGAAAAATATTAGGCCCTCTAAAAACTACAGGATTTTGGAAATTAAGAAGTAATAACGAAATTTATCAGAACATAGAAAACATATCTATAACAGTACGGAAGACGTGACTGCTATATTTTGGACATATTTACAGAATGGACGACAGTAGACTAACCAAAAAGATCTTCACGTATCTTTGGAAGAAAAAGTCAACACCCACTTGGATTCAAGAGATCAGAAAATGCTTGGATAGAAACAACATCAGAGAAGAAAATGGAACGAGAAATTTTCAGGAAGAAAGTTTTAAAGATGGAAGGATTCCGAAGGACGGAGGCAAAGAAAACCGGCACAAAGTGGTCTGAAGAAAGGAAAAGGAAACATGGTGAAACAATGAACGAATATTGGAAGAAAAAGAAGGAACAACAACAAAGGATGAAGAATTGAAATTGGAACGTGGTCCCTAGTAGGCCCTAACGCAAGAAGACGAAGAAGAAGATCAAGAAGAAGAATCTATGGCCTCAGTTACCGTGTGAAGACATTTTAATTTGACGCCATTTGGGTTCCCTGGGCGTCGATTGTGACGTTCTGTTTTTCTCTACCAAAACAAGGATCTTTCTTGGGTTACTCATGGCAGAGTTTTAATTAAATTTGTCGGGTGAACTCCAAACGTATCACCAGAGATTTTTTATATGTCAATATCACACACTGTGTTTAGAAATGGACTTCCGGACTTCAAAAATCCGACTGCCTCTGCCTAGTTTGAACCCAGAGGCTGACCACTCCACAGAGAGAGTTAGTGGGACATAAAACGAAATTCCTATAGCTCGGGGACTGAGTATTTATGTTCATCGTAATACACTTCTCTTAAGCTACACACAACACACCACACTACCCACACCACCTGTTACCACAAGAACATGCAACATGGGGTTGGCACCAGGAAGGGCATCCGACCATAACACTAGGTCAAATTGACAACAAATGCCGACACCAATAAAGTGAGAGAAAGGGAGAAAATGTTTCCAGATTTCTCGACTGGTTATCTCAGCAATTAGTCATCGCTGGACAGAGGTTTATCTGGGGTAAATTGATAAAGAATGATCTACGGACCGCTCATCCTATCAGGACCTGTGTACATGCATGTACTCGTTTGGACACATGTGTTATTATTTGTGTATTTAAAACTAGAGATTAACACCAATAAAAAATAACGCCTGTGTTAAGTTCACTGAACGTTTCTCGACCTTCCTGCTGATAGTCATGCTTTGATTTTGATTGAAACAGATACAAGAACAACTTTGTCAAGTGAGAGTCGATAATCTACAAGAGGAGACCGCTGGATAAGACATACATGTTTTGTTCCGGTTGATAAGACAGTATTCAGCCGCCCGAGAGACGATATCCATCTGGTGACGGTAGGGAATACGTTGTTTCAGTAAGCCTCCAAAGAAGACGAAAAAAATGCGTTTGATCACAGGTAAGGTAAAGTAGTATTATATGCATGAGTACTGCTTATAGGTTGTAGGCTATTGAGTACATTTTGCAACTTTTTAGTTACATAAAATTAACGATATTCATTTCGTAGGATATGTCAATGCATTCACTTATGTCCATTAAGTTAACACAGGATAAATTAACAACAAAATTTTTCGCACACGAGTTAATGTCATGTTTAAAATTTGAAGTGAATTTGAGTACAGTTTATGAACATTTTCTTTAAGGGGTGACAAACGTTAACAATTTCACACCGCTTGATGAATTGCACATTTATATCAATCTATGTCAAAACGTATTCTTTCATTCTTTAATTCTACAGTCCGACATTTTTCAATAATTGGCAAGTCTCAGTTCTCAGATAATCTTCGAACTATTTCATTAAAAGTTTACCGGATATCCGTCAAATCAAGATATCGGTGATTATGGTTTACCAGTTTATTATTGATATGTGTTTTATGAGCTCATCGTTGCATCGCCAAGTCGAGTGGCTCACACAGTAGAAACGCTGCCCAGCTGAGTCCAAGTTGGCGGGTTTGATCCAGGCTCACTACAGTGGTGTTTGAAGGTGTCCAAATACACCAGCTTTGTGTGCACGTAAAACAACTCCTGAGGGACAACATTCTGACATCTCCGGGTCTCTGTAAATAGAAAAAGTAGTTGGTGAGACGTAAAGTAGGAGGATTATTATTCCACAACGTTGTGCCCAAATAAAGAGCGTGATTGAACTTATTTAGCAGATGAATTTGCTTTCTTTTGTTCGCATAATTTCTTCATCTTCTCGCTCTGTGTTTTCTCTTTCGTTCCTCAAAAGTCAACTAAGTTATAATACTAAGATTCATTAAACTAATAAATAGTATAACCTAATAGCCTACCTACTTACTACCTACTTCAGAATTATGTTGTGACTACCCTTTTAACACTGCAAATAAATCCATCTATTATTTAAACCTCCCTGTAAGAAGATGACGCTGAAATGGGTATTATTTTCAAATGAGCTGTGCTCGAGAGTCCATTATAGCATACGATTATTTCAGTGTAGCATGTCTCACTGTATGTCTCGCTACAGTGAGCCGATAAGGAGCCATGCGTATCTTGTGTCTCACTGAGCCGCGCTCGTTCACGATTCTTTCGATGTGCCATGATTCACTGTCTCGCTGCAGCGGAAACTCGGCTCCCCGTCAACGTCCAGTGAGTGCAGTGGTGGTCCTAATCTTGGGATTTGCAGCAAAATGATGTTAGTTCACTAACGTTCTAATGCTACGCCTGTGCTATTTATTTTCACCTGTTATACTGATTACATGAAGGTCTCCTTTCAATTTCGACTATCCAATTGACTTCTGTTGAGAAAGCATAATTAAATATCCTTTTAGTAAGTCTTTCATTGTCTGTTCTTTCAATATGGCCATAAAATTTGAGTCGTCCTTTTTAATAGTATGTGATATTTTCCAAGAATGCTGTATAATTCAGAAGACCTCCTTTTCATCCACATTCCTTCTAAGCATACTGGAACAAAGATTTTCCTGAAGATTTCTTGTTTTTAAACTATTTAGTGATCTGGATAACTTTATTATTATTATTATTATTATTATTATTATTATTATTATTATTATTATCATTATTATTATTATTTGGGGGGCGCTGTGTGCTTGCATTCGGGAGATATTGCATTCGAACCCCATTATCGGCAGCCTTGAAGAAGGTTTTCCGTGGTTTCCCATTTTCACACCAGGAAAATGCTGGGACTGTACCTTAATTGAGCCCACGGACGCTTCCTACTCACTCCTAGCCCTTTCCTATCGCATCGCCCCCACAAGACCTGTCTGTGCCGGTGCGACGTAAAAGCAGATTGTAAAAAATTATTATTATTATTATTATTATTATTATTATTATTATCGTCCTTGCGGTAGCTCCCTCTGTAGATCAGTGGCAGGGTGACGGCCTACGGATCCAAGATGGCGGGTTCAAATCCGGCAGAGGCAGATTTTTGAAGGCTGATAGGAAGTCTAGTCGGCGTTCCGTGTCGTGCGATGTTGGCATGTAAAAGATCTCTGGTGACACATATGGTGTTTACCAACAAAATTAATTAAAACTCCGTAATAGATCGCTCAACAGAGATCCGTTTCTCTGTCCTCTGATGAAGTAAAACAGAATGCCGAAATTGACACGCAGGTTGCCTGAAAGGTGTCAAATCAAGATACCTGCATCTAGTAGCTGCAGCTATATTATTAATGTTAAATAGAAAATATGAAGGTGAGAGAAAATTACATAGTTTTTCGTGACTGTTGATATCGTGATCCTAGCCACGGGACTTCTAGTTTAGACTCCGAACGACAAAACGTGATTTTTATTTCTAAAATCCAATTTGAGCTTACAGGGATTCACTCTGCAGCTGCCTCAGTGAGTTTCTTGTGGCAATGAATCTCTCCTGTCATGTCCCATGACTAAGTCTCCTCAGAATACTCAGGCCTAATACTATGAACCATAATAAGGGCCATGGATTCGCCCGATGAATATTACGATCACATTTCCTGACACAGAAACTGAGCTGACTGTTACGCAGATAATAATGTAATAATAGCGTGTTACCATTGCTAGTCTGGTGCAGCCCTTGTAAGGTAGACCATCCGACATGGGAGGGCGGCATTGGCTGTGTATGGGAAACTGTGTGTTAGTGTGGTGGTGAATAGTGTTATGTGTAGTGTGTCATCTGGAGGAATGTTGGGGACAAAACAAACACCGAGTCCGCAAGATAATATTAAAATATTAAAATTCCCGACCGGACCGGGAACGAACCGAAGACCACTACACTGACTATTCAGCCAATAAGCCGGACTCAAAGTACATATTCATATCCTCGTTCTAAGATGGTGCAGCTCTTTTTAGGCACGCCCCGAATGAGACTGCATGTACATTTTTAACCACATACCAAACCTCCTGTTAAACTTAATTAATTACCGAGCTCGATAGCTGCAGTCGCTTAAGTGCGGCCAGTATCCAGTAATCGGGAGATAGTGGGTTCGGACCCCACTATCGGCAGTCCTGAAGATGGTTTTCCGTGGTTTCCCATTTTCACACCAGGCAAATGCCGGGGCTGTACCTTAATTAAGGCCACGGCCGCTTCCTTCCACTTCCTAGGACTTTCCTGTCCCACCGTCGCCATAAGACATATGTTTCGGTGCGACGTAAAGCAAATACCAAAAGAAAAAAAAAACAACTTAATTTTCTGGCAGTAACGGGAGTCGAACATGCGTCTCCGAGAACGACATTTATTAGCGCTAACACTTACACTACGAAGGTGGAAGCTGCACGTATGAATCAGTGTCATACTTCACAGTGACACCCTTAGCTTGAAGACTCGGCCTTCGTGCTGTCAAGATACACTTCACCACCAAAATTAGTGTAGTTTTATGTTAGGAAAATAACAAGCAGCATTTAGGGCAATTTTAGCAAAGCGTTTAGTTCAGTAGTTCTATAGCAGAGAGGTCTATTTATATATAAATGTTCAGTAATAAAAAAATCTGACGAAAAATATGGTTTTCCGTTCAATGAGAAAACGTCGAAGACAAAAATATCTATTAAGAATCAAGTCTAAACTGATACGATATGCAGCAAAGTGAAACGACGCTGAAATGATTGTTCATCTGCTGTCCAAGTTTTCCTAGTGATGAAGTATTTATTCATCTATTTGCAGAATGTGCTGGCCCCGTGGTGTAGGGGTAGCGTGCCTGCCTCTCGCCCGGAGGCCGCGGGTTGGATTCCCGGCCAGGTCAGGGATTTTTCTCTCGACCCGAGGGCTGGTTCGAGGTCCACTCAGCCTACTTAATTACAATTGAGGAGCTATCTGACAGTGAGATGGCGGCCTCGGCTTCGAAAGCCCAGAATAACGACCAAGAGGATGCGTCGTGCTGACCACACGGCCCTCGTAAACTGCAGGCCTTCGGGCTAAGCAGCGGTCGCTGGGCAGGCCAAAGCCTTTTCAAGGGCGTAAGTGCTGTGGGGTTATATACAGAATGTCTTTGAAAAAGGTTCCAATATATACAGAGGAGGCAGCACACAACAAACGAAGGAAAACATGTCCTATAAACATTGGTCGCAAAATCAATAACCTCGGAGTTATGGTCTCAACGCTTTTGATCTGCTCTTCACAACATGAGCTCGATGTGGCCGTCATCCATTGCAATGAAGCCTTCCACCCTACAGTAATGCAGTGTCACAACAACACATGCGCCATTTGAGCACTACCGTACACCTGACGAAACTAACCCACCTGACTGCAAGAGCAGTGCGACACTTTGAAAATCGCTTAATTTCTTGTGCTACCCCATCCCGGATCTCACGGCCCCAGTTGCCTACATATGGGCCATGTTGAAACAGTTAATTTTCAAGACAGATGAATTACCTACAAATACTCCCGAACTACGCGAGAATATTTTTTTATGTCCTTAAAGCAATCTTTGTTCATTAACACGTTCGATAATCTTCAGAAATGTTATGAACAATGTGTGGCACATGATGATGCACATTTTGAACGTATAATGTACCAACTTCAGTGCTGTTTGTTGTAGTTTTCAGCTATCAGCAATATAAAAGACGAGGAGAAATAGCAAATATTCCCTAGGAGCTCTACGTTACAGGATAAAGTTGCAATGCGAAGAAACCTAAAACTAAGATAATAATTATAGCTTATTAACTTATTGATGGAAAAAATTAATAATTGTAAATCTAAGTGGTGATTGAGTCTATGTTCCAATATAGAAAGCACAATCCTTATTTCAGACCATCATCATGATACTGTGGACTACAGTTTGCTTGTCCTCATTGTATTGAACATTATCATGAATAGACACAGATAAATATTAGACATTTTTATGTTAGACATCAGTGTTGTACCCATTTTCACGTTTATCCGTAGAATAACATTAGAGGTCATTTACGTAGACATTTTTTCACTAGACCAGGTTTTCCCAAACTTTCTATGGACCAGGCCCCTTCAGCATATCGCATTATTGTCTAATGACCCCCTAGCCACAAAACGTCATACTGAATTCAGTGACCAAAAAATAGAATTTTGTAATTTTACCATGTATAATTTAAGACTAATATTTAATTTCATTTAAATTTAACTTCATTTACATAAAGATACTTTATATATGCATAGAAATTATAAAATATTGTGACACTTGGTTAATAATTACAAGTCTGAATCTGGAAATGTATTTTAGAAAATTAACTTAACACGGTTGCTGGATCAATGGGACGGGTGGTGCTGTTTTTCAAACACTAAGCGTCTTGCAAGCGTAGTCACCCGAACCGAAGATCAGCAACTACATTACTGTAGCTCTGTTTCTGTACTTTGTTTTCATTTATGTGAGAGCAGAAAAGGTACACTCACACAGGTATGATGTCATGAAAGGCATTGAACGCAGTATTGCCTTTCTGTAAATTGTCGTGTATAGGGAATATCATGGACCCAAAAGTCGATCAGAGACGTGGGGTTGTAATATAAGGTCTTCACAAGACACTGTCAATTTGTACAATTCATTGGCCTAGAATTGCATGTACTGTATGTAAGTTATACAACTGTGAAGACGTAGTTCCTAAATGTAGAAGAATGTTCTTTGAATTTTGTGTGTACAATACAATTTTACTCTTACATTATTATTGCGGAGGGTGATCGTCGTGCCCCCCCCCCCCGGGGACCACGGGCCGCGGATTGGGAATGGCTGCACTAGACCACCTGTCAATCCACCTGGTAAATTATACATTTTTTACTTGGGGGTTTTCCCTTACATGTACTGACTGGGGGATCTTAGCAAATGTTATAATCTAAATCCGTTGCAATAGCATAAAAGTGCATTATTTTATTGGGAATGTGTAGTGTAGATAAAATTCCGTTCATTAACTAGCCAAGAAATCTCCTTGACTTTTTACCTCATGGCTCCAATGACCAATCCTATGCAGGAAATTCAATCAATCAACAGCTGTTTGTTGTTTCTGTATTATCGTGTTCGTGTTGTCATTTTTTTTATTATTGCACCTACATGCACTTGTTTTTATATACAGAGTTATTCACCTAACATGTTACACGCAAATAACTTCTAAATCATTAAAGATATCAGCATTCTGTTTTCATATTCGTAAATGGTATGCAGGGTCTAGTAGAATAACGTGCCACTTAGTCTCATGGGGCGATTAACAACCGAGGTATTGATACTAACTCCATATTTTTAAATAGAACGGCACAAATTTATACAGCTGATTTAAAAGTTCATCTGCGTACAAGTTCAAATATGTAAGTATTTTCAAAATTGGACAATTACTTTTTGAGATATAAGTAAGAACAGCATGCACTCATTTGCATGCCGCATCAGATGGCGTGAAGTCGGGCAAGGACATATTGAGGCGCAAACAGTTTCCTGGGAGTGAGTTCAGCCATAGAATGGGTACCAGGCATGTAAGCACCTCGTACACATGTGATGGGTTTGCAAAGTGTGTATGAAAGGCGAACACATGACAGGACAGAAAGGGGTGATGTGTTTAAAACGAATAAAATACGTACTTTGCCTTGAAAGGAACATAACGAAAGCTATAATTGTCACTGGTTTTAGTGTACAGTTCATATTACTCTATGAGTTGAGAAATAAACATAACACAAAACACCGGAAGAGCTCCTTCTAGAAAAGCAAATGTTCAGAGCTGATCGTGGTGAGATGGCAGCAACACTACTATTTATGTTTTATTTTACACGCATTAATCTCCGCAGAGCTCCAGCGCGACTATAGTGGCGTGCATTCGGGAGAGCGTAGGTTCGAGTCCTGCCTCGCCCAACCAGACATTGATTTTCATGGTATCCCATGTTCAACACCAGGCAAATACCGGATAAGTACCTTTGTGATAGGCCACGGCCGACTTTCTTTCCAAATCCTTCCCATTCCCATCCGTCAGAAAAAACGCTAAACTGAGCGCAGCCTATTACATGTCAAAACAAAACAATACAACTTTAATCTCCCTTCCCCGTTGTGTGTTCGCCAGACATACAATAACGTTGCACACCCAGGGCATGTTACGGTACATCACATTATGTTTACAGTACATGTCTGGTATCCGTTCTGTGGCTGGAATCAAGGCCAGGAAGCAGCTTGCGCCTCAATATGTCCCTGCCCGACTTCACGCCTTCTGACCAAGGCCAACTAGATATACAGGCCATAAGGCTCCCCCTCCACTTCGGGCGCTACGTCACACTAGTCGCCAGCCGCTTCACTTCTCGCCAGTGACTTATAAGCTGATCTGAACTTCGCAGCAGTGAGGCTATCGATGTTGTTGAATGATTTAAACGTGTGTGAACATTGTGAATTATGGCCACGTCGTGTTGTATACCTGGTTGTAGAATAAACTACAGTTCAAAACAGCCTAATATTTCAGTGTTTAAATTTCCTACTGGCGTGTTTCGGAAACAAAAGTGGATCATAGCTATCCATCGAACCGAATTCATCCCTTCAGCAAGCTCAGTTGTGTGCATAATACACTTCGACGAAGTTTCGTAATTAGGGACGATTCCGTTAAAAGACCTGATGAGTCTCTTTTAACTGTAAATCCTAACCATTTAAAACTCTCAAACGATGCTATTCCTAAGTTTTAAAATGTGCCTGCCTATCTGTATAAAAAATCTTCCAACAACGAGCAAAAATCCTATTCAAAGACAAGAAAAAATTGAAAAACGGGAAGAGGAAGGAAAGAAAGAAAGCTGAGGAAGAATATGACAGGATCAAGGACTTCGACGACGTTCAGGGTAATTTCAGTATTAAACGCAAATTAGATTTGGACAAAGTTTCCGTCAACTTTAACAGCCAAAGTCTGTATTTTCAAAATGTATGTGACTGAGGAAAATATTCCGAAAATTGGTACTTCCTTAACATTAACCGAGGCTCTTGATTTTAAATCCATTAAACATGATATTTTCATGAGTTATAACCCTGATATACGTGCATTAGGTGATGGGGGCAAGATATTAAAATGGTCAAATTAGAAAAGTATTTATAACTTCCTGTTTAGACCTGCTCGTAACTCAAAAGTGACTGTCCACGACAAAATAGAATCTGTACACAAAATAATCGATGAAATTGAAAGTTAAGTTAATGAGTGTATCATTACTGATAAATTATATTTTTTTAAGGAACAGTTAAATATAGCCTTTGCAAAGAAAGTATCTTACTCCTGTATTCTAATAACATGGTTCACTTCAATATTTTTCGCATTTCCTGGGGCGTAAAAGAAGATAAGACAGTCAACGTTTCTTACAATGCCCCACTTGGTTATTCACAGTCTTTTACTGCAAAACTAGGCACGGGAAATTCGGGTATTGATGATTCACATTGGAATTACTTGAAAAAAGAAACTAAAATTGTTAAAGGAGTATGAAATATTTTGTAACTTGTTGAATGGAGTCTACATAAAACGTGAGCTGAACTATAAAGGAGGAAAGGTTTTATTTTTGTTTTTGCCAGTGGCTTTACGTCGTACCGACACAGATAGGTCTTATGGCGACGATGGGATAGGAGAGGCATAACAGCTGGAGGGAAGCGGCCGTGGCCTTAATTAAGGTACAGCCCCAGCATTTGCCTGGTGTGAAAATGGGGAAACTACGGAAAACCTTCTTCAGGGCTGCCGACAGTGGGATTCGAACCCACTATCTCCCGATGCAGGTTCACAGCCGCACGCCCCTAACCGCACGGCCAGATCGCCCGCTAGGAGGAAAGGTAGAGGGAGTTGCTTTTAGTAGTAAAAGCGGAGAAAATAACACTACATTAGCTACAACTGCACAAACTTTTATGTTGTCATCCAGTCTTGAAAAAAATAAAGACGTTGATTTGTTTCCATGTAAGAACCTAATATGACATTTCTTAGAAGAACTAACTTTGCAAGTCTTTAAAGTATTAACAGATAGTCCTATAGCTTATAAGGTAGAATGCATAATTTCTAATAATAGCAGGAAAATGTTTGAAAAGCTGTGCAAAAGCAATTTACAAACCACTTTTCAAAATCCATTTGAAGAAACACACACACACACACACACACACACACACACACACACACACACACACACAAAATTGTTTGATACTGGTCATTTATTTAAAATCTTAATAAATAACTGGCTTAATCAAGCTGACAACTTATCCTGACTTTGACAACTCTGAGTCAGACAAAAAAATGTCTGAGTCTATCTAGTGCGGCCTTGGCTTGCTCCTGCCCTGTACCAAAAGGTGTTGTACCAGACTCTTTTAGAGCTACAAAATGTAAACCTGTATACTAATGTTTTTACATGAGGATTCTCAGAGAAAAATTCTGACTTCGCTTGTCAACAATGTTCTGGAAAACGAAAATGTTTAAACATGCTGTGATTAAATAAATAGTTTTAAACATTTCGTTGACAGATGTATATACATCTTTTGTAATATATTATTGAATAACAATAGAAAAGTTACCGTAGATAAACTCATCGCTGAGAAGAAGAAATCCTCAGGAAAATAAAAATGTATAAACTGAGACCTTAGGAATTCTTAGGTAAGTTTTAAGTTGCAGCTTAATTTCTAAGAAAGGTTTCAGACTTTTGTTGTGAATTGCCATCATGCATTTTCCTAGTAACATTAAAACTTTTTGTATACGTATTATGCGTTCTAATCTTTTAAAGATACCGTGTTGAGTTACAAGTGACAGATGTCATCATAATTTTACGTAAAGAAATGTACATGTACTGCCCTTCCAGTTTTCTCCCCGCATAAAACTCCTGTAGTATACAAGCCTAAGTAAAGCCACAATTGAAGGAGTGTTCAATTTTATCGTTAAGGTTGAATAAATGAACAATATCATGGTGAAAGTGAGAGCGGGCCCTACACTGCCATGCTGAACGCCAGCCACTAGCGTGACGTCACGGTCCGAGCCTTGTGGCCTGTCTATCTAGTGCGGCCTTGCTTCTGACGCGGCATGCAAAATCGCGCATGCTGTTCTTATTTATATCTCAAAAAGTAATTGTCCGATTTTGAAAATACTTACATATTTGAACTTATATGTAGATGAATTTTTAAATCAGCTGTATAAATTTGTGCCGTTCTATTTAAAAAATATGGAGTTAGTATCAATATCTCGGTTGTTAATCACCTCATGAGACTAAGAAGCACGTTATTTACAAGACCCTGCGTACCATTTACGAATATGAAAACAGAATGCTGATATCTTTAATGGTTTAGAAGTTATTTGCGTGTAACATGTTAGGTGAATAACCCTGTATATTCATCAGAATGGTACAGTGAAATATCTTCGATAACATATGACGATAGACCGCTCAATCAACAAGACGAAACAGTATTATTCTGATGAATCCGACAGACCCAAAGAGTTTAAATGTAAAAATAGAACAGTATATTTCCACACTGAAGTTTTTGTTATCTGTGTAAGTTAGGAAACCCTATGCATTTGATTCATTTTATATTTATGAATTTTCAGTATCATAGATGTATATCAGAGATGAAGGACATAGAATATATGATTCACATTACTTATATACATTTTAAAAATAATTGTAATGTACTATAATTCTCAGTTTTTGACATAATTGATACAAGTTTCACTTCCGGAAACAGTTCCATATCCCTTTGCTTTCTAATGAGACATACTTGTAAAGTGACTTAATATATCCTTTAACTTACTTGCATCAGTTTCACGGTTTGCAGTACTAGCTATCTTTGGTTGTGGTAAACCTACAGTAGAATTACACCTTGTCTTAGTGAGCACTAATATGTTAACTTCCTTAAAGTCACTATCTGAAAATGAGCATTTGAATTTCACTGAACTAATACCTCTTTCACATTGTATTTATGCTTTAATTTTGAGTACGGCACTTTCTTTAGATTTGATTTAAGAGCAACTGATTTAAAATCAAAAGTCTTTTGATACCATTTGATTAACTTTTGATTTCTTTTTTGACCTACAATTCAGACCTGAACACAGCCAATGGAACACGGAGTTCCATATTTCTAATGTGTCTTTCTATAACTGCATGCATTGAATCGACTTTTTTAACAGCACTATGGCCAGATTATTGGTATTTATCTTATATAATGTTAATGTTATGTTTGTCCCTTTCGAATAAAATAATTAAGGCAATGGACATGTTGTGTCTAACGTTACGTTTGCACTGTGATTCTTGGACTGGAACAGTATGGTCCGGAAATTAATAGGAAATATCGACCTAAAACAAAGCGGTTCTGTTGATATCGGGTGTTTTAAATGGATCTCCTCCCTCCCTGTCCTTCATAGCATAGCTATGGACATGGAACATTTGCTGAGTTTCATAACTAATATCTTAATAGAAATGGACTTAGAACAGTATGGTTCTAGACCATCGATATTACCATAGACAATGTTCTGATTTCTTTCGATCGTGTTTATACGCGGGGACTTAATAAAATTTTAACCGGTCACTTTTTTGTGTCAAGAAGCGTACACTCGAGTTCATAAAAATTGTCCATTGGCGAAATATATAATTTTATACATTTTCTAAACGCAAGGATGTTCGTAAACAGTCGATAGCCGCTGGCTGAAGAGATGGTACTCGGAATCCTGCCACCTACAGAATATGTTATACTATTTGAAAGAAGAGAATTTTGAAGGAAAGATATCTTCTGCGACGGCCAATGTTTGTGCACTCGAGTGTACATACACTGCTGAAAAAACCAACAACAACATGCAACATTCTCAAGGAATGTGTTCAGTGGCACCAGGGTATAATATGTGCATACTGGGGGGTTGTTGCGATGCAACGTGCCCTCGTGGTGTACAACAATTGACCTGGCCAGCAGGATCACCGGATCTCTCGCCAATTGAACACGTAAGGGACATGATAAAGCGGGAAGTTATGCGTTCTCCAGAGTCTATAAGAACCAGTGTCAAATTGCATCAAAAGGTGAAAGATGCTTCGGACAATCTATCGCAGGATGCCATTCATCACCTTTATGATCGTTTGCATGCGCGAATACGAGCCTGCATTGCCGCCAGAGAGGGGGGTTACACTGTGTGTTAATGCGACTGTTTGGGCGCGCTTTACTGTGGCATGTGTGTTTCATTTGGTATGAATTTGTAATCATATACTCCTGCGATAATGAACTACCTGTCGCATCGCTTGTGAATAAAATTCCCATGTCCTTGAGGATGTTGCATGTTTTTTTCCGGCAGTGTATATAATGAGCAATAATATGTATTCTAATGAGTGTATTGCTCAAAAGTACATAAACATGTGAATGGGGAAAAGGAAGAAGAAGAAGCAGAACTGATGTGGATAAGGAATAGATCTAAGATTAGCAAGCGAGCTGTCTACACGGCTGGTAATGTAAGCTTGCATTTGGGGCACGATGGGCGTGAACCCCATTGTCAATAGCTTTGAAGATAGTTTTCATAGTTTTTAATATTCACGTAAGACAAATTCAGAGGCTGATTTTAACTGAAACCAGGTAGCTACCTTCGTAGTGGTAGCTATTTCCTCTCACTGCGTCTCTGAAAACCTTTATGTGTTAATGGGACATTAAAAAACTATTAAAATGTTCTAAAATTGAATCTCAAATTTGATATACGGGAATGTACCACTTTGAGTACTTGTTGGTCATTTATCGTGGATGGTAGTATCATAAACGAAGTAATAAGCTGGAAGCAGTGAACAAATGGGAACGGGATATTTGTAACGAAGATATAAATGCAAATTTGGGAATGGACATATTGTCTGAACCCGTGATCCCGTGCGATTCAAGCGGGTTTGATGAGGGGGACGGGAGAGAGTGATGAGAGGGTGGCACATGAGATGAATTTAGAATGATAGGTTACCTGGGAGACTGATTGAATCGGACTGAAGAGGAGTAACTTCACACACGACAGCGAGTCCTGAAAATAATTAATGATTTCTAGGTGAGAGGGTATGGCATTAAAAGTGAATGGATGGAGGTACTTAGTTCGTTCGTTTATGTTAGTGGAGAGGTTGTATGTATGTATGTATGTATGTATGTATGTATGTATGCAGGCATGCATGCATGTATGTATGTATGTATGTATGTATGTATGTATGTATGTATGTATGTATGTATGTATGTATGTATGTATGTATGTATCCATATCGTGAAATATGCTCATTTTGGGGATGAGAACTCCAAATTACAAACGACCCGAAGTGTCTCTCATATTATCTTTCAGTTAAAGGAATCATGATTTGTTAAGAACCCGTTATATTATCTATAGAAAGCCCGCCCAAACCGTAAACACCATTCGTCAAGATTCGATGCATCTGGACTCTCAAAGAAGAGCAACTTTTTATAGCTTAATTCATAGGGCTTTTTACGTCCCTTTATCTGACGCGAATCGTAAAATAAAAGAATTTAATAGAGAGAAAAACGGTTTTGTCAGGCATTTCATAGATAGGATAATCAGCAAAATTGCTAACAAATCTACTTCAACTCCGCTCAGAGAAACAAAAAGGAACTACGCCACCTTGTGAGCAACTGAAAAATGACCTCGATAATGTTGTGAGATGGAGAGTACGCAATGATATGATGATAAACGGGGTTAAAAGTCAGGTTGTGAGTTTCACAAATAGGAAAAGTCCTCTCACTGCGTTGATGGTGTGAAAGTTCCTTTTTTTTTTTGCTTTACGTCGCACCGACATAGATACATCTTATGGCGACGGTGGGATAGGAAAGGCCTAGGAAGCGGAAGGAAGCGGCCGTGGCCTTAATTAAGGTACAGTCCCGGCATTTGCCTGGTGTGAAAATGGGAAACCACGGAAAACCATCTTCAGGGCTGCCGACAGTGGAGCTCGAACCCATTATCTCCCGATTACTGGATACTGCCCGCATTGAAGCGGCTGCAGCTATCCAGCTCGGCAAAGTTCCTTTTGGGGATCATTGTAAGTATCTGGGTGTTAATATATGGAAAAATCTTCATTGGGGTAATCGCATAAATGGGATTGTAAATAAAGGATATAGATCTCTGCACATGGTTATGAGGGTGTTTAGGGGTTGTAGTAAGGATGTAAAGGAGAGGGCATATAGTCTCTGGTAAGACCCCACCTAGAGTATGGTTCCAGTGTATGGGACCATCACCAGGATTATTTGATTCGAGAACTGGAAAGAATCCAAAGAAAGCAACTCGATATGCTCTGGGTGATTTCCCACAAAAGAGTAGCGTTACAAAAATGTTGCAAAGTTTGGCCTGGGAAGAACTGGGAGAAAGAAGACGAGCTCCTCGACTAAGTGGTATGTTCCGAGCTGTCAGCGGAGAAATGGCGTGGAATGCCATTAGTAGACGAATAAGTTTGAGTGGCGCCTTTAAAAGTAGGAAAGATCATAATATGAAGGTAATGTTGGAATTCAAGAGGAACAATTGGGGCAAATATTCATTTATAGGAAGGGGAGTTTGGGATTGGAATAACTTACCAAGGGAGATGTTCAATAAATTTCCAATGTCATTGAAATAATTTAACAAAAGGCTAGGAAAACAATAGATAGGAAATCTGCCACCTCGGCGACTGCCCTAAATGCAGATCAGTATTGATTGATTGATTCACTCTTGCCTAGTTTGGGTTAATGTAATAACTAGAGCCCGGAATTTTATGCACTAATAGGTTAGAATGCAAACTTACTGGAGCGAGGATCAAGTATAGTCTACCTTCACAACTATTATGCTATGGGATTTGCATAAACATTAGGGGTACCGCCTATCAGAACTCCTATAATTTATGTTACTCTTTCTACATTATGGAAGAGCGGGTGGCCTGCATTTCCTACTAACTAAATTAGTTTGCAATCTAACCTATTACCGCATGAAAATCCGGGCTTTAGTAATAACTGCATTTTAGTCAGTCAATAGGTGATACGTTTTAAAATTACTTTTGAAGGCGTTCAGTTAAAAATTCAAAAATCATAAACAAATAAAACAGAATAAATCACGTCAATTCTCTGGATTACTTACTTGAAACTAAAGGAAAAACATAAAGGATATGATATTAAACAAATAACAGAAACATGATAGGCACATGGAAAATAAACACTTTATTAGATGATAATACACTGTAATCGCACGTCCTTGTCCTTTTAACAAATATTACATATTGTACATTACTTTCTCTCTCGGTAAAGTAACATCAGTGCATACATCATAACTTTTTCTTTCAGGTGTTTATCACTTTTGTGTTATCCATTTCATTTTATTCCCATTATATCCTTCATTTCAGTTTCAGATTAGTAATTAAAACAACTGATTTTGTTAATTTCATGTTTTAGATTTTACTTTTTTTTTCTTGTTCTTTAACGTCGCACTAACACATCGAAGGTTATCGGCTACACGAGGATGGGAAAGGCCCAGAATTGGGAAGGTAGTTGACCGATATGAAAATGGAAAAGCACGGGAAACCATCTTCAGGGCTGCCGACGGTGGGATTCGAACCCACAATCTTCCGAATGCAAGCTCACAGCTATGTGACCCTAACCACTCAGCCAACTCGCTCGGTCGTATTACTTCTGTGTAGTTTTATATTCTTTTGAATGTTACGCTATACCACGCGTTGGCTGGCTAAGAACCTTAAGTTATTATATTAACTCAGAGCACAGTGTCCTATTTTGAAGATAGTGCCTTAACCATAGTTATCTTCACAATCAGTAAGCTTGTTACTGTTTGGGATTTCGACTAAAAATATGTTTTACCGGGTGAGTTGGCCGAGCGGTTAGAGGCGCGCGGCTGTGAGGTTGCATCCGGGAGATAGTGGGTTCGAATCCCACTGTCGGCACCCTTGAGGATGGTTTTCTGTGGTTTCCCATTTTAATAATAATAATGTTATTTGCTTTACGTCCCACTAACTACTTTTACGGTTTTCGGAGACGCCGAGGTGCCGGAATTTAGTCTCGCAGGAGTTCTTTTACGTGCCAGTAAATCTACCGACACGAGGCTGTCGTATTTGAGCACCTTCAAATACCACCGGAGTGAGCCAGGATCGAACCTGCCAAGTTGGGGTTAGAAGGCCAGCGCCTTAACCGTCTGAGCCACTCAGCCCGGCGGTTTCCATTTTCACACCAGGCAAATGTTGGGGCTGTACCTTAATTAAGGCCACGGCCGCTTCCTTCCAACTCCTAGGCTTTTCCTATCCCATCGTCGCCATAAGAACTATCTGTGTCGGTGCGACGTAAAGCCCCTAGCAAAAAAAAAAGGAAATATGTTTGTTTGTCTGTAGTATGCACGATATTAGCAAGTTAATCATTAAGCTAGCACCTTTAAAATATCCCGACATATCTTCCATACTTTCAGCAGGACAAATTCAGCTGTTGTGTTGTTTTCTTCTTTTTTAGTTACCATATCAATTTTTAAAAAACAAATAATGTTGCTTCATAACAGCAGAAATAACGCGTCCAGTTCTGCAAATCATTTAACCTCAATCAGGCATTGATAAAAAAATTGCAGTGACTGCCTTGAATTATTCCATCCAAATCTTGAAGAATCGTATCTCCCAAACGTTTCAATGCAACAACGTACAGTATGTCAAATGTGCTAACCAACTCACAATTACTCTTAATATTCATTTTGTATTTTTGTTTATACTTTGTCTTCAGGGGCGATCTCCAGTTGGGGAAAGTTGAAATAAATAAAAGTATGTTACTGGTACAAATTAATACAGATATCTGTACTACAAAAAATGTACGGACCGTATCCCCCCGATGTGTGCTTTTCATTTTTGTGTACAGGCATCTGCCTGTTTTAACAATTGAAATTTCATGTGTGACGTCATCAAAACTTATTGATTGACCCTCGTATTTTATAAATTTTTGATCTTGAAAAATAAAAATATGCAACTGTTTTACAAAATTGATTATATTTTCACAGTTTTCATGTTTTCACTAAAAATAAAAAAAAATAAATTAAAACAGCCTTCACGAAAACGTCACGAATAGAATACTTTTTAATAACAATGAAAGAACAAAAAAATGTAAATTTAAAATGTACTTATAATTTGTTTTATCCGATTTTACGGACTCTTTCTTAGAGGAGTTTTCACTTTTCCCAAGAACGCCTATCAGAAACCCACGGATTTGCTGTACGTCGCATTAACTCTAACTGGACTAACTCTATTTATCTTCCGATCGCGGCAATGAGCTCTGTAAGTTAGTAACCTTCCTTGCCCTGTCCCTGTATCACTGAAAACCTGTCTGTATTGGAGCGACGATGAAGAACTGGAAAAGAATAACTGGTCGGATCCTTTCCACCGTCAAGTGTCACTGAAGAGGTACAATGGGAAAGTGAAGAGTTTGGTAGTTTTCTGTTGCTTTCCTGACCGAGTCAGTGTGTACTGTACTATTACATATAAATGTGACAAAATAACTACAGTTATGTTTTCCTATTTGCTTTACGTCGCACCGACACAGATATGTCTTATGGTGACGAAGGGATGGGAAAGGCCTAGGAATGGGAAGGAAGCGGCCGTGGCCTTAATTAAGGTACAGCCCCATCATTTGCCTGGTGTGAAATGGGAAACCACGGAAAACCATCTTCAGAGCTGCCGACAGTGGTGTTCGAACCCACTATCTCCCGATTACTGGATACTGGCCGCACTTTGCAGCTATCGAGCTCGGTAAATCACTAAAGTGTATACAAGTGTATACATAAATCTATTCTCCAGTACCGAGTAAGTGGCCGCTCGGTTTTGGTCACGTAACTATCAGCTTGCATTCGGGAGATAGTGGGTTCGAACCCTGAAGATGGTTTTCCGTACACCAGGAACATGCTGGGGCTGTACCTCGATTAAGGCCACGGACGCTCCTTTTTCACTCCTATCCCGACGTCGCCATAAGATCTATCTGTGTCGGCGCGATGTAAAGTAAATTGTATAAAAATAATTTTATTCTCCAGGGGGCATCTTGGCTGAGATTGTTCGTTACTTTAATATTAAAGTGAAAAAGACTGGAACTGATCAATTAAAGTATTGGATTTGATTTAGCACACACAAGAAAATACAGATAGTATAATTTAAGATATCGTAGCAGATTACCGAGGCATAGGAGCACAGAGAAGTGGTGACAGCGAGCGCACTGCCCGCACGCAATGACGAGCGGGCGTAGTCGCCTCATCGCTATAATAATCTCACAACACACCTTAAAAATCCAATAGTTACCAACGAACTGCTGCATCAGCTGCCAAAGACTTCTTATCACGCCAAGCTTGACACAAATCATATGGCATTCACTTGGGGATTCCCGCGGCCTGTGGGGAGAAGAGCGGTCTTAAATTATACTCTTTGTATAATCAATTATAAATAGTACATAAATATTCATTTAAAAGTTAAGGAAATCGTAGTGTCATAATTAGACTACTGAAGATTTCCTCTCAAAATGCTCACAATTTATCGATATCAGTGTGAGTAGGAATGTGCTATTTGATGACAATGATTTCGGATTCTGGACACCTGGCAGATTACTGTTGTTATGTATCATACACTCACCTCCTTGGTATCGTGTTTATCCTAATACCGTAGAACTTGAGGTACTATCTCAGCATTTGAATGAGTAAGGAAGAGAAATCACGAAAATATCCTTATGAAAATAGCCGTAGCCGGGGGAGGTTAGAAATGTGTACAGGGAATACGACGAAATCCTTAAATATACAGTATGATAGTTAGCAATTTTTGTTACGATAATTCCATGTATCCAATAGTAAAACATTATATTCCACAGATTATCACTATAATAATGAATTGAGGAGATAATCTTGTTTGAGGTCAAGAGAAATAAACGACGAGCTAAAACTAATAAAACTTTAAGTCGTACAACCATTGAAAAAGTCACGAAAATCTGTTACGGTACTCAGAAAGTGTAATTAAATCTGACAATAAATGCGTAACGGAAATAATGAAAAGGAGAGTGATGGTGAAACAAGAATCATTTGTTATGAATACATCTGTTTGGAAGCAAGAAAGCCATTCTTCAGGTCTTTGTTTGGCATATGCTGACATACGGTTGTGAAACCTGGACTTCAGGAAAACTGAAAGAACCAAGGGTAGAAACCACGGAAATACGGTTCTGGAGAAGAATAACAAGAACAACCTCGAGAGACGGGAAGTCAAAAAATGACCTCGTTTAAAGAGAAATAGAGAACGATGCCTACAGAACACAATCAAGAAGAAAAGTAAGTTCATTGGTCCCAAACTCAGGCACAGCAGTCTTCTCCAGTCAATTATCGAAGGTGAAGTTCCATGCAAGAGAACGCAGGGAGGACAAAGAAAACCTTTTATAGAAGAGCGTCGATGAATTAGGTTGTGATTCATAGGTCTATATGAAAAGGACGGCGGAAGACCGTCAGATATGGCAGCAGCTGGAAGGGATTGCCTTTAGAAGACGATAATGAATCTTGTTTCCTACTGTAAGTTTATTCATCTTCAATAATGTTTCATTATAAATAACTTTTCGCCATCTCGCATCTATATACAATTTAATAGGCCATTTCTGGGGATGAATATTTTGAGAAAACAGCCGAACAGATTTCAGTGATCTACCTCTCTTTTGCTTCAAAAGCTATTTCGAAGTCCTCAGAAATCTAGCTCCTATAGAAATGCCAATTGAACTACATAATTTCCTGAATTTTTTCAAGTAGTTCCACACTCTTGGGCTAGGCGCCGTATGACAGCTGGCGTAGTTTCAAGGGCTTCGGTACGTACCGTGTAGCAGTTGGTATCGTCGCTAGTAGCTCTGTAACGGGATAATTGCCGCTTTCAAGGGTTAGCGTGTTAGTGTTATTAAGACGGTAGGGTGAAGTTAATTCAAGCTGTGGTTTGAAGCTTTGTTGTTATGAACTTACGGAGTTACCTTCGCTATATAAAAAAAATACTGTTATATCTACCAGGGGATGTCCCTGTAGATACGAAATTCACGTACCGGGCGTTGGCCGTACGGTTAGGGTCGTGTAGTGATGACCTTGGATTCGGGAGATAGTGGTTTTGAACCATACTGTCGGCAGTTCTGAAGAAGGTTTTCCGTGATTTCCCCATCTTCATACCAGGCAAATGGTGGGGTTGTACTATAATTAAGGCCACGGTAGCGGCCCTCCCACTCCTAGCCCTTTCCTACACCATCATCGCCATATAACATACTGTATGTGTGTCGGTGTGACATAAAGCAAAATTGCAGAAAAACATTAAACAATCGCGTGAGAAAGATTCGGCGGTAGCAACTAAATCCAAGTAACCGATCCCAGTTTCGCCCTGGAACCTTGGAACAATGATTTTTTTTTTTTTTGATGGCATTTGTTGTACAGGCTACTAGGAGATATACGTTGGTATAGAATGTACAAAACTGCAATTGGGACAATATGGCATTGAAATGTCGTATGGCTTTTAGTGCCGGGATATCCCAGGACGGGTTCGGCTCGCCAGGTGCAGGTCCTTCTATTTGACACCCGTAGGCGACCTGCGCGTCATGATGGGGATGAAATGATGATGAAGACAACACATACACCCAGCCCCCGTGCCATTGGAATTAACCAATTAAGGTTAAAATCCCCGACCCGGCCGGGAATCGAACCCGGGATCCTCTGAACCGAAGGCCAGTACGCTGACCGTTCAGCCAACGAGTCGGACAATATGGCATTGATTAAATGGGTAAAAGCACACATGGATACTTATTGTGGCACTTTTCGTGAATGATGAATTTGCTGTGGAAACACGAGTCAATCGAAGGAATCATTCTATCAGTTATTAATATACTGATCTGTTTAATTTTTTGTTATTTTTTTTACAAATTGCTTTACGTCACGCCGATTCAGTTAGGTCGTATGGCGACGATGGAACAGGAAAAGGCCAGGAGTGCGAAGGAAGCAGCCGTAGCCCTAATTAAGGTACAGCCTGGTGTGAAAATGGGAAACTACGGAAAACCATATTCAGGGCTGTAGGCAGGGGGTTCGAAGCCACTATCTTCCGAATACTGGGTACTAGCCGCACTTAAGTGACTGCAGCTAACGAGCTCGGTGATCTTTTTAACAAGAGAATTTCTACTCAATTGAATTTATAGTAAAAATGAAAGCCTATAAGTTTACCTTCTGAGGAGTGGTAACAATATCCCACCAGGAAATATTATAACATGCTTCTTACCTGTTGTTAGATGTACGTGATTGCTGAAACTTTTGTCAGATTATCTTTCTAAACATATTTTGATGCTTTGTTTTTGTTCTTTCATTTCAAGGGTTGAAACATCGTGCTCATTTTACACGCTTACTTAATATAGGTTTCATATATATCCAGTTTTATTTTTTCAACATCACATTAACACGGGTTGACTAAGTACCGAGGGACAATTTAGGACTTTATTTTAACTAGCTTTCACTCGGGGCTCCACACACGTCGAGCGGGTTCTGCAAATCCAAGCGACTGTGTACTTGGAGTTCATAAAAAGCACCAAGTGGAACACAAAAGTGTACCAGTTGTAATTATTGTAGTGAAATGGATTTGAATAAACCTTCGGTAAACTTTGACTGTCAGAGATTAGATTGACATTTCTATGGCGTAATATTTCCAGTGATTACTAATGTTAAAAATATAATACTCCATCATTGAGTAACAAACTTAAAGAAACATATTAGGAAATACAGTAAGAGCCTCCGTGGCTCAGGCGGCAGCGCGCCGGCCTCTCGCTGCTGGGTCACAGGTTTCAAATCTTGGTCACTCCCTGTGAGATTTGTGCTGGACAAAGCGAAGATGGGACAGGTTTTTCTCCGGGTAGTCCGGTTTACCCTGTCAGCTTTCGTTCCAGGGAAACTCTCCAAAATCATTTAATTTCATCTGTCAGTCATTAATGATTGCCCAAGAGGAGGGCGACTGGCATCGGCAGCCGGCACAGTTTCTATCCTAGACTGGGGCTTCATTTATTCCATTCCTGCCCCGGTCGAATGACTGGAAACTGGCTGAGAATTTTCATTTTAATAACGAAATACAGTGCATACGGCTTTACGACGGTCAAACGTCCACACACTACGAATCCCTTAATAGTAATAACTAAGTAGTTAACTATGGAATAACGAAAGTATGGGGTAAAGTAGGAGACAAGGTATGATACACGGGGAAATAAAGGCTCCATTGTCCTCGAAAATCTTATACTGTCTTGGATTGATGAGAACAGGAGTTATCCAAAGATGTAGGACTCTAAATATGGAGGGAAGGAGCCTAGCGCAAGAAAGGAGATCAAGGTTAGACTCAGCTGTCACCATACACGTCTCAGAAATTAGTGGGACGCTGAGTGCTTGTCAAGTAGTGTGAACTGTCGCAGCTGTGTGTACTAGTATCCCACTGTACCGCCTGTGGTCTGCGAGGTGATAATCCAGACGGTTGAATAATGGTTTGATATATGCTAGAGTAACGTAAAGTGAAGTAACCGAGTTTACATTGACAACAAGTTTTATTTTAGGAAAGGACGTGGACAGCATTTATCGGTGACTGGGCAAATAGGACACAGTTTGATGGCAACAAGATAGTGTTCTGCCTCACTGCTCGGGATTGATTGAACTGAAACGTTCGTATTTCAGATTACTTTAGAGTACTTCAGCAGACAAGATGTTTTATAAAGAGATCTGAAGGATATGTAGTACTACGGTAAGTGCCACAGAAGAATTTTGTGTTGCAGTGTGTGCTGTAGACAACCCGCTGTACAAACTGTCTTACAAGAACTGTTAGGCCACCCGCACAACAGACTTACTGTTCGCCTATACAAACTTCTAGGCCACACGCACAACAGCCTAATCGAAGTAGAACAACACTGGAGAGGTCTGCAATAACCTCTTAACTCCGATAACATGAAATATTGAAGGTTAAAGTTTTCAGATATAAAAGTATGTTCTACAGAGGAGTGCTGTATGTCTCATATTAGTAACAAGCATAAACAAAGTAACAGAGAAGGTAATGGCACAAAACAATTGTTGTTTTCTCTTTTCGTTTCTCAAAGATGCTAATGAATTAAGACGGGAGTGTTAAGGGATTCTTGGATAGGTATACATAGAATTCAGTTAATAGCTACAAATGAATCTTCATTTCAACTAAATTCATAGAAATGTAATAAAAGCAGTTCTTACATTTAATTTAATGTTTAAAAGAAGTTAAATAATAAAGTTCTACGCTCATTCTATTAATGTCTTATAAACTCAAGCTTAATTTAATATTTTAAACAAATTAAAATGGCTCTAGGCTACTTAAGTTGATATTTTACGAACGACATTGAAAAGCTACTTCAGATAGTATTCCCCGAACGTGCTCGTACTTCAGACTTGTTCCGCTAGCCACTGAAAGTAACGCTTCACATTGGTTTCATGGAATAAACCCTAAATGATCGGTAACTGTAGTGTTCTATTCCATAGCCTATATTAAAATTAGAAGTTTCTGATTTTGTACGCGTATAGTAGGGGGTAAGAGGACGTCATTGGTGAAGAAACCGAAAAACCTGATCAGTGTTTCAGGGTCCTTGCAGCAAAACTCCTTAATTTATACTGACTTCGCCGAGCTTCCCGTTAATTTGTTTCTCGTTACACTAAATATTCTACAAGTTAGCTGCTGGTTACAGTATATATTTGAGGAACTGCTCTAAGTTGCATCTGAATGATCCAAGTTTTTTATTTACTTTTCCGACAGTCCACCTAGTAGAATCAAATAACTTTATTCTTCCTCAGTCTCACGCACCTAATTATTGATGAGAGCTAAAAGGATCTTATTACACCGACGCGAGCAATTTATGTTTTGAAAATATAAAAGCATACTGATTTATTATTTAACGTTCTGAAGAGTTTGAAATATGCATGAATTAATGAGTTTCCTACAGTTCATATTTTAGGAATTAAGTAAATCTCCTGTTTGTTAGATTTGTCAACCTCTTGGCATGTGGAAGGATCTTTCAGTATTAATAATAAAGAATGAACTAAGTTTCAAATTCGTCTCTTTGATTGATTCAGTTTGATATCTACTAAGAACAGTTCTACAGTTCTGAAAGGCGTTAACCACAAACCCAATTTACAAAAGACGATAAGAATATTTTTAAAAATCCATAGGTTATAATGCTGGACGGAACTCCCATTCGAAATTCATTGGTCTATCGTAAATTGTTATGTGTTACCAGGTCCGGCTCCATGGCTAAATGGTTAGCGTACTGGCCTTTGGTCACAGGGGTCCCGGGTTCGATTCGCGGCAGGCTCTGGAATTTTAACCATAATTGGTTAAGTTTGCTGGCACGGGTGTATGTGTCGTGTTCACCATCATTCCATCCTCATCACGACGCGCAGGTCACCTACGGGAGTCAAATCAAAAGACTTGCATCTGGCGAGCCGAACTTGTCTTGGGACACTTCTGGCACTAAAAGCCATACGCCAGTTAATTTTTTTCATGTGTTACTAGACGGTGTGAAAGGATGGGCACTAAAGGCTTAATAGTGAACCGAATACAGGCCCTTGAAATGTAAATGGACCACAAAATGTTCAAGATCCCATGGTAGACCAAGTCACCAACGAGCGGGTACTCTATCGTATCGGCAAGTCATGAAAAGTTGTAGCCTTGCAAAACACGAAACAGCAGCCACTTTCGATCACATGCTCCGAAATGTTAAATACGGCCTGATACAACTAATGATAGGAGGAAAGACAGAAGTGAAACGTGAATTTGGGGAGAGAAGATTATCCTCGCTGCGAAACCTCCGACAATGGCTCAACGTCCATGATACGGCAACTCTCATACGAGAAACACAAAATAGAAATAATTGCTCCCTTACTGTCACCAATCCTCTGTGAGGAAAAGGCAGCACAAGAATCAGAAGAAGATTTTAGTACAACCATTAGTTAGTCATTGGTTTATTTTCTCAAGGTAGCTAATTCGATCCTGATTTAAGTCTGTGACAAAGGTGTTGAAATATAACACTTCTGCGTCATTTGATTCCGACAGGTTTAAAAATTCCTGGTGAACGGGCGATGGGGGTGGGGCGAGATAGTTCGATGCTTGGTGTCTGCTAAAATCTTAAGTATGCTGGGACGCGAGAGTGGCACATTTGACCTTTCAATAAATAAATTTAAAAATTCTTTTTCATGTACTTCCTTTCGCCAGCGGATTTTGAGAATCGCCGCAAGCAATGGGAAATACTTTCTACAGAAAGTAATAATGATAAATCTAAAACAACATTGCCTAATTTTATACAGCGTGTTTCACATAATTTTAATATACAAGTTCTAGTAGTTAGGTGCATTTAAATTACACAGTTCTGTTAAAAGTCCCTCATTTTTACTGAAATGGCAATAACACACAGTCTGACAAAAATACTTTCTGATAATAAATTGTAGATTACATTTTGTTTCTTAATAAATATCAACATTTGTGCATATATTGAATGCTAAAATCAAAATGCTAAATATTTTCTGAGAAAAGTGTAACAAAACCTGTGAAATAAAAAAAAATTGAGCTAAGACGCTGTATGAAATTAGGGAGTGTTACTTTATTTTTATCATCATTTGGCCCAGTGAAAATTTTCCATTGCGCATAGTTATTTTCATACCCCTCTTGCAAACGGATGTACTATACAACAAAAAACTTCTTGAAATGTATATATTCAAGGATGTAAAACATGCCACATCCCAATATCCTTAAATTCATGTTAACATTGATTATTATTATTATTATTATTATTATTATTATTATTATTATTATTATTATTATTATTGATGATGTTTGTTGTTTAAAGGAACCTAACAGCTAGGTCATCAGCCCCTAGATTATTATTATTATTATTATTATTATTATTATTATTATTATTATTATTATTATATTCCAATTCGTGGATGAATGGTCAGCGTTCTGGTTTTTATAGTCAGGGGTTCCGACTTCGGTTTCCTGCCAAGTTGTAGGGTTTTTAACTGTTTCTGGTTAATTCCTGCGGTTCCAAGGCTGAGCGTTTATTCTTTTCTCGACATTACACAACTCAAATTCTTCTTCTTGTTCTTATTATTTCCTTTTTCCCACTCATAGAGCGCGTTGGAACTTGCTCATTGGCTTAATGAGTTTCGCCTTCCTATTCTTCCAAAATCTCTTCATGAACTCACTGTGTTGCTTCTTCCGTTCTTCTGACCATTTTGTACCAGTCCTGCTGCTAGTTTTGTTCACAAATGTGTGTTTATTTACTGAGATTCTGACGTCTTGGCGATTTTTCATGATGTATTCCCCGATGGTCAATTCATTCAGGTCTCCTCTTGTTTCCCCCAGCCAATTTATTCTCCTGTTTTGGGAATTTATTACATTGAATAATATTTTTGTGAGTCCATTCTTATCCATTCTAAAAATGAGTCCATAAAATTTCAAACGTCTCCTCCGTACAGAATTGATGGAAATCTCTGTGTAACAATAGAGGTCTGCAGTTCGCTTTTTGATCCAAATTCCATTTTCTTGTATGGGGCCGACAATTTTTCTAAGAATGTTACGTCCTTCTTTTTCAATATATGCAATTTTAGAATGACCTCCTAAAGTTAAGATTTCTGATGCACATCGAACTTTCGGCAGGATAACTGTTTTGTAATATTTCAATTTAGCATTAGAGATATTACTCGTTTATTGTAGTGACCCCATGTCAGTCTAAGTGCCCTCTGAAGTTTTGAGGCCCTTTCTGCATTGGCCAAACTGTCTAATCCCGAAGAAAGAATTATTTCTTCGAGGTATTTAAAATAAGATATCTGTGAAATTGTCCCATATGCCGTTTTAGTTTGATCTTTCGTGCACTTATGCTGAAAATTCTGCATATACTTGGTTTTCTCGAATAATATCTGAAGGCCTGCCTGTGATTCTATTCTGTGTAATGTCTCGAGAGCATACCTAGTTTTCTCCTTTTTCTTAGTGATGATAGCTAGGTCATCTGTGAAAGTCAATCATTTCACTTTGATTTTGTTACCACCAGTCCCGATGGTTATGCCTGTTATATCCTTTTCCCACTCTCTGATGACTTTATCTAAAAGCAAGTTAAAAAGAAGAGGAGAGAGTCCATCTCCTTGAAGAACACCTGTGTGTACTTCAAAAGGATCAGAAATATCCCCAAAGAACTTCACCTTAGATGTTATGTTTGTGAGGGTCTGACGTATCAGTTCTCTGGTCTTTTTACCCGCTCGAAGTTCTTCTAGCGTGTAGAACAAGGTCTGTATGTTCACCGAGAAATACGCTTTCTTCAGGTACATGAAGGTGACTATCGTGTTGTTGCTTCTGTGGATCTTCAGAATCATTTTCAGATTCCGTATCTGTTCAGCACACAAACGTCCTTTTCTAAAACCCATTTGATATTCTCCAATCAAATGATCTGTCATTTTCTCTAGTCGGTTTAGGAGAGATTTAGATAGAACTTTATAAGCAACGGGTAGTAATTATTCGGATCTATTTTGTCACCTTTTTTATTCAAAGGATGAATCAACGCGCACTTCCAGTCCTGCGGGATCGCTCCTTTTTTCAGATTTCTGTTAGGATTGCGTGAATTCTTCTAGTAAGCCGTTCTCCTCCAAGTTTCAACATCTCTAAGGCAATGCCATCTTCTCCCGGTGCTTTCTTTATTTTTAAGAGATCGAAATGATCTCTCCTGTTCTTCCAGTTTTGGTGGATGTAAATCTGGGTTTGGCGTGGGCTTTTCAAAATGCAATTTCTCGTTTGGTGGGTCACAATTGAGTGGGTCTTGGAATTAATTTGCTAGGATCTTGCAGTTTTCCTTCGTGTTTGTATTTAGTGTGCCATCTGATCTACGTTTACATATGATTGGAGACTGATAACTGGATAGACTCTCACGGAATGTCTGGTAGAAATTCCTAAAGTTGTTTTTGATGAAATCCTGTTCTATGTCTATCAGTTTGTTTCTGTAGTATGCGCGCTTTTCCCTGAGAATTATCTTGGCTGTCAATTTCTGAGTCTTAATGAATACCTCCCATCGTTCAGTCGTCTGGTGTCCGTTCCATTTTTTCCAGACTTTGATTCTGTCTTCAATTTCTTTATCACAGGCTGTATTCCCCCATCTGTGTTTTCGTTTCCTCGGGGGCTGTCCTGACTGCTGTGCTGATGTTAGAATTTTATACCGCAAGTCAGGCCAATCCTTGGGATCTTGTTCTTTTATGCCCTGAAGAAATGCATTTGAGTTTTTTTAAGGTATTCAGGATCCACTCTTGGTAATCTATGCCGTTTGGGCTTGGATCAATTAGGTTGGAATTTCAGTTTGACTTGGGTTAGGTCGTCATCCGAATCAATCACTCCCTTACATACTCTAACATTTTGTATTTAACACATGTTCAGTTTTGTAGACTGCTACATGTTCGATCTGAAATTGCCCTAACAAGGGATTTGGTGATTTCCATGTTTTCTTCTTGTGTGGAAGCTTGGAGAAATATGTAGACATAAGTCGCAAATTATAGGATTTACAGCAATCTGTTAGGTGCTCAGCATACTTATTTGTTTTCCGATGTCATGGATTATGGCGTACGATCCATCTATAGTTTCTTTCACCGCCAATCTGTGCATTAAAATCACGTAGAAAGATTTTCACATTATGTTTAGGGATACTGCTGATGGTTTCCTCATGGAGTTTCCAGAAGTCTTCAACTTTCTGAAGATTTTTCTTATTGTCACTATTTATGGGTGCATGAGCATTGATCAAACAATATGGTTTGTTACTTGATTTGGCTGTGAGCACAGAGATCCTTTCCGAGGAGGATGTAAAACTGAGCACTGAATTTGCTATTGATATTCTTATCAAAAAGGCTGTTCAAGGCTGCGGTAGATTCTTTCCCATTTTTATGGCTGGTTTACCCTTAAATATCCTAAAGTTTCATGAATAAAAATGGTTCTCGTCTTGGAAACGCGTTCCCTGTACTGCTGCAATTTGAATATCAAATTTATTCAGGATGTCAGTTAGTTGTTTGAGTTTCCCAGTTTTCAGAAGGGTGTTTACGTTGACTGTACTTATGAAGTTCCTTTTCAATTGCACCCATAAGCGACTTGTAAAGGGCACACAAGGGACGAGGAGATTTTGAGAAGCGCCGACTCTTCTCAGTATGACTCTCCTGATCCCCCAGAATCCCGTGATCGGGAGAACCCGAACTGTGTACGTCCGGCGCCTGGGGTATTTGCTTTGATCGACTACGATCCATCATGCCAGGTGCACAAGTTGAAAGTGAGTAGTTGGAGTGATCGCTTTAGATGATCATGTGATCACAATTCGATTATTTAGATCGAGAGGTGCCTCTTGACGTTCTTCGGCTGTTTAAAGTGTTTTAGTCCACGAGAGCTACACTCATGTTCATTAAAACCAGAAGACTTGAAAGACTAGAGATAGAATGTTCATATTCACAGGATATGTGCATTAGTATGTTCTACAGCAATAATTAGCATTTGAAACGTGTCGGCCCTCATGTTCAAGGTCTACATCGATATCTGGGAGCACCGCCGCCGACTGTTAAAATGTACCTACGGCTCTCGTTGTCGCTATAAACCGAAGGTAATGGATCAATGTGACTTGAGCAGACGTGCAGGATGCCTTGAAGACGTATGCGAGAACCATACCGAGTTTGAAAGAGGGCGCATTATTGGCATGAGAGAATGTGATGCATCCACCCAGGAAATTGCTGCTCATGTGGGACGAAGTGTGTCAGCAGTGTTACGGGTGTGTACAGAATGATTCACAGAAGGCCGTAGAACACGACGATATGGTCTGGTCGCACCATAGAGACCATCCCCCGAGAAGGTCGACACATCATTTGAATGGCATTGCAGGACAGATCTGCATCCTCCTCGGCTCTGGCGCAACAGTCGAACAGAGTAACACATCGTACACTATCAGGAGTGAGAGTCCGTCGCCGTTTATTATGGTCTGGGTTACCGGCGCATCGTCCACTTCTCCTACCTTTGACTAATGTGCACAAACATGTTAGACTGGAATGTATTAAACGACGTCACTGGAGACAGGAATGGCAACAGATAGTGTTTTCGGACGAATCCATGTTTTGTTTGTTTGAAAATGATGGCCGCATTTTGGTTCGCCGTAGACAGGGGGAGAGCCATCACATTGAATGCATTCGCGCAAGACATACAGCGCCCACTCAAGGCCTTATTGTGTGGTATCCTATTGGGTACAACGACAAATCACAGTTGGTGCGTGTCCAGAGCACGCGACCAGTTTGACCTACATGAATGACATCCTGCGACCCGTAGCCATACCTTTTCTAAACGACACCCTAGACGCCATATTTTAGCAGGACAATGCGCGACCACATGTTGCTGCACGAACACGTGCCTTCTTGTTGTCACAGGATGTCAGACTGTTGTTCTGGCCTGCCCAACCACCGGACTTGTCACCAATCGAAAATGTGTGGGATATGGTGAAACGACGGGTGTGGTGCTGTGACCCAATGGCAACCACCAAAGATGAACTGTGGAACCAAATGAATACAGTATGAATGACTATACTCCAGGACACCATTCGCGCCTTATGCGCGTCGATGCCATCACGCATGGAACAAATTATCTGTGCCCATGGAGGACCCAGTTCCTATTAGGCACCAGGACACATGCTGAACCTAGGTAACTGAAATGCTAATCGTTTCTGCAGAACGTACTAATGCGCATGTCCTTTGAAAATGAATTTCCTATCTCTAGTCTTTCAAGGTGTTCTGTTTTATGAACATGAGTGTATTTTATTTTGCTCAAGTGCGCCAGTAAGCCGGTGAAGAACCCCCTATCCGCCATCTGGGACGCGCTGCGTGGGATTATCACCTCTCCCCCTGCTACGGCGTTGTGGTAGGTTTATGGATTATTATTATTATTATTATTATTATTATTATTATTATTATTATTATTATTATTATTATTCCGAGCGAGTTGGTTACGGGGTTCTGGTCACGCAGCCATGAGTTTGTTTGAATCCTACTGTCCGCTGAATATGGTTTTCTATGGTTTAACTTCGCACTAACACATTGAGGGTTTTCAGCAACGGAAGAATTGGGAAGGTTGGGACTGTAGCCTTAAAGTACAGCCAGGTGTGAAAATGGGAAACCACAGAAAAACCATCTTCAGCGCTGCCGACGGTGATTTTGGGACCCACCACTTTCCGAATGCAAGGCTCCTAACCGCGAGGCCAATTCGCTCGGTTGTTAAGCCCCTTATAAACAAAATATTATTAAGGATTAGCCATGTCGAGAGTCAGCAAATCTCTCTATTTATCTGAAGATAAGCAATAGTGGGCGTGGTCGATAATTTACTCCTACTTGGGTTGAAGACCACCTACTGTTAGATGGAGTGACAGTCTTAGAAAAGCATCGTAGGAATCTCGAAGTAATCCTTGATGTCTAAATGATGATTGCATTGACTATGGTTATTCCTCCACACTTTCTCTCGTAGTTTACTTCTGTGCGTGAGAGGGCGCGTGCGAGAGTGCGTGCATGTGTGTGCGTATTGGCGCCTGCGTGTATGAGAGCGTATTTCGGGCAGGGATTATTCACATCAGTTACTACAAGGATATGTTAGCGGTTTACACTTTCTGCAAATGCTACCGTAGTAAAACGTTTCGCGCCTGGAAGTGATAAATATTTTTAAGGAAATAATTCAAGAACCCCTTTAAGTGATACAATAATTGAGTTTCCCAACAGAGAGAGAGAGGGAAATGAACGCAGTGTATTAGGCCAGACGGTAATTAAAAGTGGGGAACACGCGGTAATGATTACCAAGGGAAGGAGAGAAGGGAGCTTGTAGAGGTTGTCGCTAGATGGCAGGGGCAGCGCTGACGGTAGGGGTTGCTATTGAGTTCTTCCCCTCCTCCTGCTGTGCCCCTGCTGCTGCAATGCCGAATCAGACCGGGGATATATTCTGCAGTGTGGCCCAAGACTACCGTGTGTGAGTAGAGTTTAAGACACGACTCGGCCGTCTATATAGCAGCACCAAGTGGTTCTGTGACATAGTGCTGTGGAGTGGAGTGTTAGCTCACAAGTGGTGCAAGCGAGCGCAGCGGGGGGGCTCTAGCCTACACCAGCGAACTGTCTTCAGGCCCCCCCTTGTATTCACTACCTACTTGTATACTGCTCAAGTCAGACAATCCAATTGGGTGAAGCGGGTTTCTAAGGTAATGTACCCTTTGTATTCCAGCTTTCCGCTTTACAAACATCCGCCTTTAATATATTGATTCAGCACCAATCCCACTGCACCTATAAGCTTTTTTGAAACCATCGACCCTAGAATATAGTTACTCCTCTTTTTTAACGCTCATAAAACGCCTTTTCTATGCTCTATGGAATACACAGAAGAATGTTTACAGGAAGAGCAAAAAAAAAAAATGTTTCACTACTTTATTGCGGATGAAAATACGCACTTCCGGTTAGCACTGACCTCTAGTTTACCTCATAAGCAGTTAAGTATGTAAGAAAAATGTAAGTATATTACATTTAGTCGTATGAAATGAAGTTTTTTTTCAACTAGAATAAAAGACCGAACTGAAAGGTATACAGGCGTGAATGTAAATAATACATCGTGTTTTCATTGGTTGATGATATTTTGCGAATTTTAAGTGCTCGTCAGGTATATTTTTGTGGTCTCCCAATTCTCCAAATGGTTTACATAAGTTCGATTTGGTTCCCATGTGAGGTTTTTATTTTCCAAGTAAAAATCCAAGTACGTGATTCTTGATATCGTGATGATAAACAAGGTGCCTCCAGTTTAACGTGGACCGGGCGAGTTGGCCGTGCGTGTAGAGGCGCGCGGCTGTGAGCTTGCATCCGGGAGATAGTAGGTTCGAATCCCACTATCGGCAGCCCTGAAGATGGTTTTCCGTGGTTTCCCATTTTCACACCAGGCAAATACTGGGGCTGTACCTTAATTAAGGCCACGGCCGCTTCCTTCCAACTCCTAGGCCTTTCCTATCCCATCGTCGCCATAAGACCTATCTGTGTCGGTGCGACGTAAAGCCCGTAGAAAAAAAGTTTAACGTGGAATCCGAACCACAGGGACGGAACTTTTCATTTAAAAACTCCAAAATGGAATTCACCGATATTAGAACGTGGTCGCCTTTTTTAGAAGCTAGCGACGATACTCGGCTATCACGCCTCCACGTTTACGCTCCAAAAGTATTGCTTATGTAGACAGCAGGATAAATGAACCCACATAACTCTTTGAGCTGATGAGAGCAAAGGTCTCTCAGCTAACCAGACCAGAGGCAGTCCACAAGAAAATTGTAAATAGTGAGGCAATTGGTTCTCACAGGCTTAGCCTATTGGCACTATAGCACTGTTACAATTAATTAATAAGTCGTCTTCTTTCTCCCCTACAAATATTAACTTACATGGTACAGTATAGAGAAGAATTGGTGAATGGTTACAAATTTACGTTCAGTAAATCCATCTAAATTACATTATCATCAAATGTAAAGTTTACAATAAAATTCATCTTCTAAGTTCTTGACCTTTCCAAATTATTTGGAGTCAGCACTAATTTGGATTTCCCCGAGCTTTACAACTCGATGCCCTTCCTGATGCCAAACTTAAATAGAGGGATGCATTCACTATTGCGTGTTTCTTTGGTGATTGGTAGTTTCATAAGTATATGAAGACGTGTATATTAACTTGAACACAAACATGCTTTTCCCGAGCCAAAGAAATGAACCAGATCCAGCTAAAACGCCTGCTCGACCGCGAAACTAACTCGAGAACCTCTGAACCCAGGCCACTAAGCTGACTACTCAGTCAAGATCCGCACTGTTGTAAAGTATTATAATAGGAAAATCAACAATTGTATTAAAATTTCCCACAAGTTAAAGTACAATGTGTTACAATTGTATTATTTACTGTAATATTCTGTATTGTAAATACGCACAAAGAAATGTTAACTGTCATGTAGTATTACATTGACATGTTCCGTAGAAAAAGTCGTTAAAGCTGAACATATGACAACAAGGGACAGACTTTCTTCACCAGATTTTACTTCTTACTTTTAAGATATCTCTGAACGTTCTGTAACAATATCGGTGAGGAAGACCCTTAAACGTGGGAAAGCACTTCAAAAGAACAGAGTTTAGATCTTCGTCGTGAATTGAGGAAAGGTTTAACTTTTTATTTCAAGAAGAAAGGATACGTTGTCCTACGTCGCTCGAAGTTCCAGCTCGTATGAGGTAGTAAACGTACCATGGAAAGAGCAAGGGTAGTCTTTTAAAATCACACATTGATCTCTGTAAGGAGGGACGTGGCAACTGACCCACACTTTTCTTCTCATCGGTCTATTGGAGCTGAGGTGGCGGGACGGTTCGCCTATATCGTGACGTCATTGTTGCTAACACGTCCACTTTGCTCGCACAGCTGATCGATTTAGACTCTAATGTTGGAAGATATCTGGCAGTGAAAAATATAGTTAGATTTTTGTACCCACATTTTATATTGAAATATTCCTATGTTTAAAACCGTAAAAAGTTGTAGGTATAGGGGTGACTAAGCAGAGCATGTAGGTGAAAAACTACATTCCTTTATATGGTAATAATTATTCACATGAAAATGCGTAAAATAATGTTTCTAACTCTCCCATGCTCTTCGGATAGGTATTTGAGAAGTTGACGATAATTAGGGTTCGGAAGTTTATGACCTACAGAAGTACGAAATATGCTAGCAAATATGCCCTAAAAACTAGCTAAATATGCCATAGAAAAGGTAAAATATGACCGAAAAAAGGTAAAATATGACTTCAGAATTTTAAGGTTGGGTATCAAGTATTAGAGTATTACCAACATTAAACGTCTCAAGAAGTGACACGCGATAATAGAGCAGACACATTTAACCACGTAAACTGACAGAGCTACAGTCAGTAATTAAAACTTTCTACATTCATTCACTATCATAGGTCTGAGGCGCAGTTCCTAAAAAAAAAAAAAAAAAAAAAAAAAAGCAAACATGAAGTATTAGCATGGTTTTTGATATCTGCCGGCATACGTTCGTCCAACATTTCTTTCTCGGAACCATGTCTTCTAAACCTGCTACTTGCCTGTTTCGGGAAAAGAAAGAAAAATACGTCTAATTTGAAATCCTTTGTTTGAAAATCGACACCTCAATTTAAACAAAAATTCTCAAACTATAAATAAATTATCTTATATCACCAAAATGAGGAAAATATGATCAAAGCAAAAAAAAAAATGGCCGAAATATATATTTATATGCAACATAAAATTGGTTTAAACTGGGTCAGTAACCCAGCATTCACAGTTATTCTTCAGGGTTCGGGTAAAATGACCTTAATGACGATAATATGAGGAGAATCTCAGATGTCCTCTTCCTCTGGAAATGACAAAACCTCGAGGAAAAAGAAAACAGAATAAATGGAGTAGGTTACATAAACCCATTTCTATTTTCGGAACATTTTGTAAATCTGATTATTAGGTAATCGTCTAGTCCTTGGGTTACATCGCTGTTCACTTTCGTTGTCAACATTCACGCTATATCACAGACTCTGAAAAGAATTTTGTTACCTAAGATGTGCAATGTACAAGGCGAATTTTAAATTTATTGCTTGCAATTACCACATCAAGTCCCATCAGGCAAACGAATGAAGTTTTTCACGGTAATCCTTCAAGCCCGCTTTTATTTAATATCGCCACGGCAGACATTATCAGTCTAATTCAGGACACCCCAAGTACGACGCTATTACTTTATGCAGATGGCATGGTATTAGGATCCTCAAACAAACTAGAATTGATGGAACTAGAAAAATGGGTAAATGAAAATCACTTTGAAATTAACCTTAAAAACAGTTCATATGACATTTAGGGAAGGCGGAAAAATCTATTCTTAAAGACAACCTTTCGTTGTACAACAATCCATTAATCATCTATATATACTCGTATAAAATAAGAATTTTATCTATGCATTGCTCAGAATTTAAGAAGAATGGTATTTCTTTATCGGACGTGTCTACTGTACCAAGATAATGCATTTTTTAATTTTCCGTCATGTCCGTCTGTCTGTACGCGCATCACGAGAAATTGGCTGAAGAGAATTTAAAGAAAATCGGTATGTAAAGTCGGGGAATGACCCACTAGAATCTACGATATAAATTATTGTATTCACGCTAAGTGAAATGGTCCTATTGAGAAATAATGCATAACTAAAGTTATATAGAACTAAATTTCCGATCATTTATGTCATATACATTTTTACCGTACCGGCTATGATAACAGAGATATTCACGAGTCTGTATTTTTATTGCTAAGTCCATATCAGCGTCGAAGCATGATAAAATGGCTAAACAGAATTTAATGAACATCAGTATGTGGAGTCGGAGAATAAGAAACTACAGTCTAAGCTATAAATAATTTTATTCACCCTGGATGAAATGTTAGTTAGTTAGTTAGTTAGTTAGTTAGTTAGTTAGTTAGTTAATTTTTAATAACCCATGTTATTGGTCCTATCGAAAAGTACTACATAACAAAAGTTACAGAGAATACAGTTTCCGATCATTTATGATTTATTCAGGTTTACCATACGGACTATGATAAGAGTGGTATTTCAGAGTCGGAAGAAGACTAAATGTGAAGGCCTACAATATAGAAAGCTCATGCAATTGATCAACAATCACATTACATTGACGATTGTTGTGATGTTTTTTCATCTCTTATGCTGCCACTCATCTTCGACAGATGGGATTCCTGCTGCGTACCGAATATAACAGCCTGTCTGAATACTGGCGGGAAATAGCAGGAGTTAGATAACTTTCTTCGTTAGCATGCCATTCCTCTGGTTCATGAATTTTGTGATACTACTGGTACGTAACACACGGGTTCATCATAGTATTCCGGCTATTCGCTCCCTACTCTGACGCGCCGATTGCAATGAGCAGTGTGCTTACTTAACGGAATAATGGCAGAGGCTCATTTATGACCTGGTCTAGAATTACAATTTTGGTCTATTCCACCTTACAGCACCATAATTCACTAAATAACTCAAAATTCAACCCTGAAAAGAGCCGTTTCTTAAGAAAATCTTCTTAATCTTAACTTTTGTTAAATTCAATTTTATTCCAAATTGGCAGCGAAGAGGGAGTTCCTCCTCTGGCTTGGTGGAAAAATTTGTCTTCAGGTCAAATAGTATTTTCCCCGCCAGTGTAGTGAATTGAGGTTTTCCGACTCATCGGGTACTCCCTGGAAACAGATAAGTAAAAGGGCATAGTTTTCACCATAGGACTCTCCACTATTCGTCCCTAACAACAACAACAAAACTTTGGACTGTTAGATCAGCAGCGTAGTACTGTTCTTTAAAAGTGAGAAAATGTGTGGTTTTTCATTTGACCGAGTATTTCGTATGATAGCTTTTAATCGCGACATTCCTACTGACGTCATTGTAATGACCTATGGTGACTTCAGTTGGGAAAACCACAAAGACAGTCTTTCTGAGGATGTAAAAAGGCAGGTGGATAGTGAGTGTCTGCCATTATAATGAAAACTCCTCAACTTGATTGTGACTGCTGGTAGGCAAGCGGGCGTACCATTGCAATGAAAATTCTCTAACTGAGTCTTCACACAAGAAAATACGTTTGGTGACTTCCCCGTCGCGTTTCTCGGATAACGTTAAGATCTATGCCATTTAATAAAATCTTACTCACAACATGTACACTACCTAACCTACAATTCTGTATACAATGTAGAATTCCGTAGCGGAGCACGGGTACATCAGCTAGTGGTGAATAAATCGAATTACCTCGGTACGACCCTCCAGACTTCAGCAAGATCATTCAGCTATCGTATACAGGAGAGGTCAGCAAAATCCATCAGAGCCATCAATAAGATAAAAAATCTAACAGCCCTATTTGTCACTGTGTTTCTCACTACAGCTTTGACACAATTCCATATGTCCATCTCACCCACTGTGACGTATGGTCTAGAAATAATATGGGATCACCTCACAATCAATGATATCGTCGCTTCACCGGTAAAAGGTTGTAATCCACAAAGCTCTTCCTATCGATTATTCTCCTTAAGACTGGTCACGCCTCCCAGCCACATATGGATATGCAGCCCATCAGAACAATGTCCGTTGTGTTCGTTTTCCTATGCCGACGAGTAACCGTAAATGAACCTAACATGCATTATACAATAGGAGTGCGTAAATACGTAATGCAAGCATACATTCGTATAGTACGGTACAGTAAGGTTAATTTTCCTTTACACATGGGCATAGGAAAATGAACACAACAAAATTTGTTATGATGGACTGCATAACCATATGTGGCTGGGGGCGTGACCAGTCTTAAGGAGAATAATTGATAGGAAGAGCTTTGTGGAATACAACCTTTTACCGGTGAAGCGACGATATCTATTAGAGAGTGTCAAGTTGCGTTTCTTAAAATGTGCCCTAAGAGTTGGAAAATGGCCCGTACAAGATAGTTTACGAGCTAGCGAAAGAATTCTTCTACATAGAGGACCTTAGGATTAATTTATCATTGCCAGCCACAGCACCATCTATACACCTTTTAGAGAGTAGACAAGCAAAGAGAAGAGAGATCGACCAAGACTTTTATACATTGTAACTGACGCCATGATGGACAGAACGTGGGCCAACGAGAATCAAGATCAGAGGCATATAATAACGAGACTCTCCAATTATGGTTTCCACCATAAGATATGTTCAATCAGATCATTCCATAGCCCAAGTGACGAATGTGTATGTGTGTTATGTAATCGAAGGTGTACCATCTAACGGCGTACCACGAAATAACAAAATCTTTTAGTGAATACATTCGGGCGAACCGTTTTTCTTTGTATTTCAATAAAGGATGTATGTTATTATTATTATTATTATTATTATTATTATTATTATTATTATTATTATTATTAAAATTCTCTTCGGAGCGCACAACGTTTACATCTGATTTGAGTAATAATTTTAAAAATTCATTCTCTCTTAGATTTGAACATTCCTATCACGAAAACCGCTGCTCTTTTGTACTTTCCTCCGTGTCAATCCAGAAAATTAAAACCGTGAACTGACAAGTGTCTGTAATTCGCCAGTTTGCTAAATTTTGTTCCATTTATTTATTCCGCTAACACATAACCGGGAATTGTATGTTCGGTTATATATATAAAACCACGGAAAACCATCTTCAGGGCTGCCGACAGTGGGGTTAGAACTCATTATCACCCGAATGCAAACTCACAGCAACGCTATCCTAACCGAACTGTCCACCCACTATGTTCGTGAACCGAGAAGTACCAGATGATTTATAGTTGATTACATCCATAAGGAAATGTCTTTGGAATGTAAATGACATTTCTAAAACAGGCAAAATGACTTAGTGGGTAATTTTGAGACAATCTGTTTTGGGACAACATATTTATTTATAACCTAAGTATAGGTATGTACTTAATGTCCTTGCATGTTACGCAATTATATGTACTTCCTTCATAACTTATACCTATCTTACATTGAATGTCTTGTTATTCGGTATAGTGGTGTAGGGAAGGGATGTCTACATCTTATCTGGAGTTAGTTAACTAACTAGCGCACTACTTTTTTTAATGAACAAAGCAACGTATCCGCCATTTCATTGTATTGCTAGTACAATGAAGGTGGTATTACTTATACAGTACGATATATAGACTAACAAATTTTGTAAAATATTTGAAACTTGGAAATAATGGAACGCTCGTTGCAAAATTAAAGTTAAAAATTCGTATCATGAAACGTGATCGTGGTACACATTATCCATTAAGGGGTCTTCATCCGCTAAGACGACTGCTTTCAGTGGGATGAATAGCAGGTATTGGAATACCACGTGGTCAGCACGACGACGTTCTCAATTGTATGGAGTTATTCGCTGTACGTAAAGTTCATAAAAACATATGAAACGAAAACGAGACTGTTAAGCACAACTTAAAAGTATTCTCGAGGTAGGGCTTTTAGCTTAATTTATGATAAACTATTCATTTCACGTGCCGGCCTCGCGGTAAGGGGTAGCGAGTCTGCCTTTTACCCGGAGGCCTCGGGTTCGATTCCCGGCCAGATCAGGAACTTGTACCAGTGTCTGAGGGCTGATTCGAGGTCCATTCAGCCTACGTGATTACAACTGAGGAGCTATCCGACGGTGAGTGGCGGCCCCGGTCGAATAACGACCGAGTAACAACACCGCACCTCGTAAACTGCAGGCCTTCGGGCTGAGCAGTGGTCGTTTGGTAATCCATGGCCCTTCGGGGCTTGCATAGCATAATTTTTATTAGCTATTCAAATATTTGTATTGGCTCAAAAAATAGTGCGTTCAGTCTAACCATTCTCGGTATAGGAAGGTTCAAAGAAATATGCATTTTATGTACTTCTCGAAAACGGCTGCTAAAATCAAGAAAAGTATCCCTGTGCTCTCTAAAGGGAATAGTATCTACAGTCCCTTCTTAAGGAGTAGGAATTTATTTAAAATACACAAGCGATGTTTCTCCGTGGTTCAGGCTATTATACGTCGGCCTTTCACCGCTGCGTCCTCGCTTAAAGTCTCGGGAACCCCATGTGCATTGGAGCTGGACAAAGCAGAACAGGTTTTCTACGGATGTCTAATATCTCCATTTCAGTGCCGTTCCAATAATAATAATAATAATAATAATAATAATAATAATAATAATAATGTTTGTTCAACCCTTCTCCTGTTTCTCTACGCGATCATGTATGAGGAGAGATGAATCAGTCGTGGCGGGTTTTTATGACCGGATGCGCTTCCTGACGTCAGCCTCATCAGAGTTAATGAGATGAAATTAATGACGTGATATAGGATACGAGGAAGGGAGGGGATAATAATAATAATAATAATAATAATAATAATAATAATAATAATAATAATAATAATAATCCTTAAAAAATTATAATGTCCAATCTGAAACCGGATGGAAACTTCGGAGCAACATAGAAGTTTACCAGAAGGTGGAAAGAATCTCGGAGACCATGAAGAAAAAGAGACGCGTTTGTCGGACATCTGTAAAGAATGAACTCAAACAAACTTACCAAACAGATATTAGATTGTTTCTGGAGAAAAGTGATCACTGCAGCATGGATTATGGAAACGAAGAAGGATATGAAAAGAGGTTAAACATCTCGGAGTCCAACTGTTAGAAAGGAATACATTTAGGAACACAGTGAAAACATCTAGAAGGGGTTCAAGCCGCAGGAAGAACTAAGAAGACCGGAAGAGCCTGGGCAAATGAACAACGGAAGTTGGCCTGCGAACACATGTAAGGAGAATTGAATACAGAGAACACTCCGCACGAAGAGTAATAAAGTTGTAGCGTGATCCTAAGTGGTTCATTCGCTTGTAAAATAAATAAATAAATAAATAAATAAATAAATAAATAAATAAATAAATAAATAAATAAATAAATAAATAAATAAATAAATAAATAAATAAATAAATAAATAAAATAACAATCATCATTATCATTAAACATCCCTTGTCCGGATCCTTCGATGAGTGGCCAGCATAGTGGCCTTCGGTTCAGATGGTCCCCAACCAAATGGGATTTTTTTTGCTAGTGGCTTTACGTCGCACCAACACAGATAGGTCTTACAGCGACGATGGGATAGGAAAGGCCTAGGAGTTGGAAGGAAGTGGCCGTGGCCTTAATTAAGGTACAGCCCCAGCATTTGCCTAGTGTGAAAATGGGAAAACCACGGAAAGTCATCTTCAGGGCTGCCGACAATGGGATTCGAACCCACTATTTCCCGGATGTGCCCCTAACTGCACGGCCAACTCGCCCGGTGAATGGGAATTTCAGTCGTGTCTGGTTAATTCCACCAGTTTAGGTACTGTTCGACTTAATACACGCTTCTTCATGTACACACAACACACCACTACGAAAACACGCAATGGTCGAATACATCCCTTTTCATTGGGCTGCCGACTGGAAGGGCATCCTGTCGTAAAAGCGGGCCGAGTCTGCAAGTTTGACACAGATTACGACTTCACCAGGGTGTGGGAAAAGCGTCACAAAGAATCTTTCTACTACTGTCGCGTTTCAGGGAACCTGTACTCGTCCTGAAATGGGGTATTTTCAACCAAAAGGGTGAAATTCAATACTTCGTCTTTGCACCTAGAAAAACCACTATGTGATATATATTTCAGTTTAGAACTCTGACCAAAAACGTTTGTCATCTAAGGTTCAGTATTGCATGAACTATATCAACGAATTTTCGTTCTGTGATACATGTGCCGCGGGTTAGTATTTCTCCCTTCAACATCTAGCGGTATTTCGAGGCGCAACGACGATTTATTTCCTTATCGTCAATATTAAAGTGAAATTGGAAGTATGACACATTGTTATCAATATAACATTGAAACACTGCAATAACTATTGCTGATGTTATACCTTTCCAGTAATTCAAAATTAGTATTAGAATTTACTTTTACAGTTAAGGTGAGTGGGAAAGCCCAATTTTGACAATGTTAATTTGACAGAAAATATATCGCAATGTCGCAGGAACTATTAAGGTTGAAGTTTTGAAATTTTTACCACTGACAATTATAACTTTCCCCTAGCTACTGGACTAGAATGAAGTGAATTGAGTGAACAGCTGTACATTTAGGGATTTTTCAATGTTCCATATTTCAGCAAAACAATGTAATTAAAATTGCTTTAAATTAGAAACCAATCAAGGGAAATACTTTCTCTATTTCAGTAGCTACATTAAGGCATAAAATACCTCTCTGAAAAATGAACTCCTTAGCTTGTATACTTCATGAGATAAAGGGTCAGACATAGGAAAAAAATGTCAATTTTCAGAAACTGAGTTCAAAGTAAGGTAAAGTGTTCACTCACACATTTACCCATGTTAGCACCTAAATACAGGCTGGTCCTAGTCAGCATTATCCAAGTGTCTGTTATGAAGTGCCAGCAACTTCTTCACACACAATTCTGGAACATATTAGTGAAAACCACACCACAGCCTTCTAGATCAAACGTTTACAGGAATAGGTAACATCAAAGAGAAGCATGCCCGAAGTTGTAAAATTTCTCACTTGTCCATGAATATTCTAAAATAATGTCTATAATGTTTACGTGTAGCGTATCATAATAAATTATACACCATTTCATTTTTCATATTACAAGTAATTTTATGAGACAACATTTGGAAAATGTCATTAAAGAATGCTTCCCCACTCCCCTTAATTCACTTAATTTTAATTGTAATACTTCGGCTACATCCGCAGCATTCCGGGTAATTCTGCAGTGGTCTGTGAATTCATTGCCAATAAAATTCCAAATAGTACTACTTGAGAGAAGTAATGAATATTGTACGTGGGCTTTTTTTAAAATGATATTTGTTCGTGGCGTCGACCTATGAAAGTCTTTTGCCACTACTTTCACCATTTGAGAGGAACCTTGAATGTGGGGCAAGGAATATTAAGGACGACACAAACATCCACTCCCAAGGCCGGGGATATTAATAAATTACAATTAAAAACCCCTGACCCAGCCGGGAATCGAACCCGCGGTCGCCGGGTGATAGGCGGACGCGTTGCCTCCTACATCACGTGGCCGGCTGTAAGAGGGCTACTCATCTTAAAGAAACGTGTCTTCGAAACACAGTAAATAGGATAAGTACTTAAGGTTCTTGATGCTACCGTCAAAGAGATCCAACCCGATCACAAGTTCTCCGCACGTTGAGTGTGCATCACTCTAAAGTTATATTTCAGTTAGCGCGGAATTAACGGAAAATCCCCTGTAGGTTTCATAAAAACGAAATTTTTAAAGGCAGCGACCATAATATTTCTCTAGAATTTGGTTTTAATTTCGAGAGACGCTGCTCCACTTACAGACTGAGGTGACAAGCGGATGCCGCAGGGACTGCCCTAACTGAGTCCCTATTGAGGCGCGCAAGGGATTTTACGCTTGTTCATAGCCAAGAAGGGAAGTTGTTTGGACAGTATTCTTCACGTTGAAGCATTGTCCTCGTCTTTTAGAAGTTAGGGAAGAACATTACTTTCGTTTAAAGCCATTTTTTTAAGAAAATAAATCACTAAAAGTCAATGCGCAATGGTAGTCTCGTTTACCACCGGGACAACTTTCTGACGCGGAATCAAACTCGGAACGCGCCATTACCACCTCATCTAGGTATGTCCTACATTGAAAAGTACAATTATTTATATATATTAACAACTTATAGCTATATGTTGTAGAAAGGATAAATTATATTATTATTATTATTATTATTATTATTATTATTATTATTATTATTATTATTATTATTATTCTTGAAATGTTTATAAAGTTTTGCCTATATTCATGTAGAATACGTCTGCACTTTCGTACTTGCGTTGGTAAACGATACAAGAACACAAAAATCTAAAAATATAAATAATTTCCAGACAAGACGTGCGACGATGGTGTTCGATATCTCGTTTTGAAGAAGGAAGCCTGTTGTATCTAGAAACAAGAGTCTGACCTCGGTATGACGTCATCGGGTGGTGCAATAGTGCTGCCATCCTGAGGTACTAACATCACCGTGTCATGCAGCTAACAATTACTGTAGCACATCGTGTGAGATACTGTATGATTCGTTCCATTGTATTATATACATATAAGGAAAAATCAAATAGTCAATATTTGAGAAAATTGTGGTGCGAAGAAGTGTGAAAAAAGCTACCTTTTCGTAAATAGAGCGGTTTGTTACAATTCCAAAAAGTCCAAAATTACCAATGTCGAGTGTCAAAAGGCTTATTGGGAGCGTCTCAAAGTTACGGCGGCTGAGCGTCCTGGGGCGAGTTCCGTGCTGCTAGAGCCCCAGATGAGCACATCTACTGCCCCAGTGGAGGAAGGCGAATGGTTTGGAACTCGCGGCCTTGAAGATGTTTAAATTTGGTTAGAATTAAGAAACGAAATGTTCAGCATGAAATTTCAAACCCGTTTTGACTAGGAACATTTCGACAACACTTAGCGATACGGTACGTATTTTACGTTAAAACATCCGGCCATGACTCCGACACAGCTCTGTTCGGGTTATTCCCTAATATTTTGCTTCATTTCACAAATGTTAATTTCTCTGTTTTTTATTTGGTAGCATAGTGTCAGGTATGAGGACGTGAAGTAGAAAACAACAGAGTGTACTGTAAGCATGGCTGAAAGTGCACCAGGTTATCTAGTCCCAATATGTTCGACCTTATGAAGAAATATTATTATTATTATTTATAATATTAATTATTAATTATTATTATTATTATTATTATTATTATTATTATTATTAATAATAATAATAATAATACAATTTATCTTTCCTACAACATACAGCTATAAGTTGTTAATATATATAAATAATCGTACTTTTCAATGTAGGACATACCTAGATGAGGTGGATTCCGCGTCAGAAAGTTGAAAAATTTGGACGTGGGATTTTCGCTTCTGGGGGGGGGGTCCTGAGGTTCACTCAGCCTACAGCAAACATGAGTAACAGAATGATTCCTGGGAACGAAAATGGCCGAAAATAGAGATAACCCTTCTATCCCACTAAGAGGGATAGTCGAAATATTTGCCTTTCACTCCACCAAGGGCTTTGTACGGAGATGGCTTTATTCTTACATATCAGTGCAACTTGTAGCTAAAGGGCATGTCCGGAATGAATTCGAAGATAAAGAAAATGTTTCCTTCATAGTGGTGCTCATTTCGTGTCCTTTGACGAAGATAAATTTCACAAAAAAATTATTTTTTCTATCCGTGAGGAGAAATAGGCCTATAAGAGAAGGTAAAAATCTGTATTATTTAATGATTTTGCGAGGCATAATTATTTCACACGCGTCGTGTAAATTGTATAGAGCCATTGTACGTTTTCTACTTTGCCATAAATCATGATTTTTCAATATCGGCTTGTAAACACTGGGAATGTGAACACTGTTTTCTTCCCGACGGTGGAACACAAATTGCATTAAAAAAAGAAAGGTTGGGGCATGAAAGCTGAAATACAAAATGACGTATTTCACCCAATCAAGTGAATATATTAACTTTTCTCAAAAAACAAAATAAAAATGAGATCTTCCTGGAAGACTATTTTGTTTCGTGAAATGTGCGGCATAAGGACAGGAAATGGCTTCACAATTATCGGAAACGCATTCAAGGAAATAGAGTGGTTTGTCACAATTCCTAAAAGTTCAAAATCATTCTGATATCAATAAAAAATATTACAATGTTGGAAAGAGAAAATCGATTAAAAGCACGCAAGTGTATTATGAGTTGTGGGCTAATTGCAATGCTGGGAAGAGAAAGTGGATTACACATTTAACAACTTTGTCATGCAGTCTACAAATAAAGTAAAAACATAGTTGTAGTGGAAGATAAGTTGTTGAATTATTTACCTTATTCTATCTTTCCTTTTTTCTTTACTATTAGTTTTGTGTCGCACTGACAACGTTTTTTGGCGACGATAGGATAGGAAAGGGAGAGGAACCGGAAGGAAGGCCATAAATTAAGATATAGCCCCAGCATTTACCTGCTGTCAACATCGGAAACCACGGAAAGCCATCTTCAATGTTGCCTGACAGTGGGGCTCGAATCCACTATCTTCCGAATTAATGTTCACAGATACGTGGCCCAAATTGCGTGGCGAACTCACTCGGTTCTATCTTTTCAAGTACCTAGTACTTCTGTATACAGTATTTACAGGGTGATTTAATTTTTATTTGATGTAATGTGAGAGTCTAAAATTATCTAAATGATTGGGATAATAAAGCCAGGCTGTGTTTAGTAACAAATTTGTTTTACTCTTATTACATTAGGCTTATGAACTGTTTTCATTGGAAATGAGTGGAAATCAAAGCCTTACCTGTCTTTTTTCTTTTGTGAAATATAGAACCTTTTATGTTCTTATACTGTATTTTTTAAATTATCAAGTAACAGCTGAGTCCGTCCGGTTACAATCTCGCTGTTTAGAATAGGTATCTGATTTTGCATCCTCTATACCTCAATGTTATGTTTGATACTCTGATCAGAGTTGCTGTTCTCACTTTTACGAATTATTAACCTGACATGACGCTGTAATACGTGCGTGTCCTAGTTTATGTGAAAGAGAAGCACTTTGGACATAAATAACTATTATCTTCCTGATTACATAAAGGATTTAATATAATAGCCATTGGAACTTTAAAAGTAGAACATTTTGACATATTCTAATTTTACAAAGAAATTTGCAATTTCCTAATTAAAATGGTATATCGTTTATTAAGTCGGTCATTCCAGAAACTTGTTTAATATATTTACTAAGTTAAATTACTCAATTTTTCACATGCCTATCTTGAAACCTCTATATTTCCAAAACCAATTGACAGGTAAGTATTTGATTTTCATGAATTTTCGTTTGTACGTTGAAAACATTGCCTTAAAAATAAGGCTACTTAGAGTGAAGAACTTGATCTGTAATTTATTTTATGAGTATACATAATGCATTACTGTGTTAACAATTTTCGACATTTGATATATACAATATACAGTCGAAACAGAAATTGAACTACAGAAAAAACTGACTGAATGTAACAAAATATTATGTAAACTTGAGCTGAGGATGAGTAAAACAAGGACTTTAAAACTACCATCAATAAAGATGGAACAAACTCAAATCTCTATTTAGAAGGAACCAAATTACAATCAGTTTCTCACTTCAAGTGCCTCCGAAGTACAATCTCAAAAGAAAAGAAAAGGAAATAGTCAGGACACAGAAAACATCACACTTTAACAATAAAGTCATAAACCCACGCTTGGACTGCAAAATATCACAAAAACCAAAAACTGCCGGAAAGTACTTCGATCTTACTGCCTAAGAATAAAAGCCCTAGGGGAAATGCTGGATAGAGCCACTTTAATCAGATGTGGAAGAGAGAGGTCTCAGATGGGAATATGTCTAGGTACAGAAGACATATGAAGACTGGAGGAAGAAGTGCCCGACTACTCTGTACCAATTCCCTCTCTGAGGGTTTGGCAGTGCTGGACGCAGTATTGCGCTACGTCGAGCACCAACCAGGAGCTATACCGAATGTCACTATACTTCTTACAGTAGAAATGGTGCCACAGTGCTGCTCAAAAACGACGCTGCATTTTAAAACAAAATATTCTGGACGATCTCTTTAAAGTTTAAAGTCGTATTATTTTTAAACTTGGAGAAGTTAGCCCATGCCTAACTTAGGTATGTCCTGTATTGTTTAAGCTTCTGTGTGCTCATTGAACATTTATACAGACATTACCTTTCGATTTTCTCTTATTTTCTTGTAATCCGATTTTTTTTGTCATTCGAGGTAATGTCAGCCCTAATTAGCTGAAATTACTGCGCCTCTACGGTGGTATGTACCTATATCTCTCGAACTAAAGAACGGGAAGTATACAAATTTCAGGAAGACTTTAAAAAACTAGAAGAATTAGGATAAAAAAACTGAACCAGCAGAAAAAAAAAGAAGGCGAAAACGAAGATAAGAAGAGTAGGCCTACATAGTAGAAGGTTATTTGATATGTACGACCTATTGGAAAATGTACGGAATCTATTTTCAAGAAATGTAACTGGAATTCGCACATTGCCTGGCTTGAATGTCACTAGAAATAGTAGATCTCGAAAGTGAACAGGGAGAGAGGAAATGCAATTGTGTAAGAATCGTGCTCCTGTATACAGCGAGTTGCCCGACTGCTGCTTATTTCCCAAGAGGTTCCTTCTGTGAAATGAAAAAAAAAAAAGGAAAGGGTCACTCTATCAAGTAGTAGACAACTGTAGACAGTATCCGGAAGAGTAATGCGTTAATAATAATAATAATAATAATAATAATAATAATAATAATAATAATTAGTGGACACGTGCTGGTCCACAGCATGGTCAGATCACTGATCTTAATATGCCTGTCACGGTCATATTGTTCTGCCTGCCCTCTTCAATAGTTTTGAAATGAAAATCCACAGCGTGTTTCCAGTCATTTGACCGGTTCAGGAATGGAATGAATGAAGCCCCCATCTAGCGGCGAGGATAGGAATTGTGCCGGCTGCCGAAGCCTGTCGCACTCCTCTGGAGCAATGATTCATGAATAACAGATGAAATGAAATGATATTGGAGAGTGTTGCTGGAATGAAATATGACAGGGAAAACCGGAGTGCCCGGAGAAAAATTTGTCCCGCCTCCACTTTGTCCACATGGAGTGACCGGGATTTGAACCACGGAACCCAGTGGTTAGAGGCCGGCGCGCTGCCGCCTGAGCCACGGAGGCTCTCTTCAATAGTTTTATGAACATTTAATACCGGCACATAATAACTGATTCATTCTTAATTTAGTTCACAACACTTCTTTTCATACAATATTCTCTGTGATTCGATTATTCGGCCGATTTGCATCTTAACATTTTCAAGCGATCTTGCCCGAGATAGTGCAACATACAATTGGCCGTGACTGAACACTGGTTCGGGTAAGTAGATACCCACTTTTTCAAGCGTTTGTCGCTGCTCTTTATCAATGGTCATACACAGTCTAGTCGACTTGATACCTTCTCGTCTATGCGTACGTAGATTGTTTTCTCTTAGCAGCATGTAAATTAACAGGAACGTTCTGCCATCTATTGAAGGAAGGTCAGAGAATCTCCTTTTTTTTACACTTTGCTTTGCCGACACAGATAGGTCTTGCGACGATGGGATAGGAAAGGGCTAGGAGTGGGACGAAATCGGCCGTGGCTTTAATTAAGGAACAGCCCCATCATTTGCCTGGTGTGAAGATGGGAAACCACGGAAAACCATTTTCAGGGCTGCCGACAGTGGGGTTCGAACCCACTATCTCCCGGGTGCAAGATCACATCTGCGCGCCCCTAACCGTTCAGTCAACTCGCCCGGTGGTCAGATAATCAAAAATTATCTGGCAGAGAATAGTATTCTTCCATGATCAGAGGAAGTGTATACTCTCTGGCTTGACAGGTAGTAATCAAACATGGTTGATGCAATGACTTCAGAGGGTAGCGGGTTCAATTCTCGGTCGAGTCGGGGATTTAAACTTTCATTGGTTAATTCCATTGACTCGGGGACTGGGTATTTGTGCTGTCCCCAACAGCCCTGCAACTCACACACCACACATAACACTATCCTCCACCGCAATAACACGCAGTTACCTACACATGGCAGATGACGCCCACCCTCATTGGAGGGTCTGCCTTACAAGGGCGGCACCCGGCTAGAAATAGCCACGCAAAATTATTATTATTATTATTATTATTATTATTATTATTATTATTATTATTATTAAGAATGAAAATCGAAAATCACACATAGTATCAGAATATTAATGAAACTGTAAGTCGCTTAGTAACATGAAAAGTACAGAATGTATTGCGGGGTTGGGTAAACCTTCGCCTGCAATTATTGGAGTGATCATTTAAAGACTTGATTTTATGATTACTCAAAGTTGGTTGAACCTAGAGACCTACCAATGTTTCATGATTCACCGACAGGCAATTCCAGAGAGAATGAAACAGAAATTAACCAAATCGGTCCAGTAGAACGGATGGACGGATTTGCCAAAACTGCGTTTAGTAAACTCTTTTAATATACAAATAATAATAATAATAATAACTTGTAAGGCATTATTCATCCCGACCATTGGTCACAATCAGTAAGCCTCTGTGAATCCATGGTTGAGTGTCGGCCTCCGGATCCCAAGATAGCGGCTTCAAACCCGGCGGAAGTAGTTGGATTTTTGAAGGGCGGAATAAAGTCCATCCGAAACTCCATGTCGTACGATGTTGGCATGTAAAAGATCTTTGGTGACACATTTGGTATTTAACAGACAAAATTCATTAAATCCCAGCCAAAGACGCCCAAGAGAAGTTCGGTTTTCTCTGCCATCTAGTAGGTCTAGAGTAAAACGGAACGTTGAAATTGACGAGCAGACAGCCAGAAGGCATTAAATTAAAATATCTGCAGACGGTAGCTGCGGCCACACGATTCTTCTTCGTTTTCTTCTTCTGATTCTTCTTATCAATTTGACCTATATAAATTTGTTATATTTTTTATGCAAAGTCCGGAGACGCTCTCCAAAACATTGAAGATGTAAATATTTCTTTAAAATCTAGTGGGATACAATTATTAATTCAATGTCCGTCACCCATAATTTCCTTATTGGCAACAAGTTATCAAATATCTCTCTTTCCGTATGTTCAGTAATTAGTCTAGACCGATGATCACGATGTCTCTATTCCAAATTGCACTGGCATGCTAAAAGCCATGGGATGAGGGACTTGTACCGTGTAGGCGCTCCTCTATCTCGGTCAAGTGCAGTGACTCGTCTTTTTATCGATTCCAAAAATGGAAGAAACACCTGTGGAGAGATTCTGACCCATGACGTTTGTATAGCTACCCACAGCTTCCTGCTATTTGTAGGTGCAGGGTCTTGCGTGTGAATGGACCTCAACACCACGCTTGACAGGGTTCATATCACGCGAACGACGTGGCAACAGCAGTCGTTGAAGCTCTCCAGAACTCTCCTCGTACCAATTCTGTACAATTTGGCCCGATAACTCTGTGTATTATCCTGCTAGAATATTTCGTTGTTGTAGGGGCATGCGAAGTCCATGACGGCTGCAAGTGGTCACCAAGCAGTTCGGTGTAGCAGTCGCAGGCAAACAACTTGTTCAGGTGGATCAGCGAATCCAGCGCATGACACGTGAACACACCCCGCACCATTATGGCGCTACCACCAGCCAATATGGTACCTTGTCGACAACTGGGGTTCATGTGGCCTACGTCATATCCAAATCCTACCACCAGCTCGAAACAACTGGAACAGTGACTCATCGGACCAAGCTGTATGTCTCCAGTCCACCAGGATCCAATTAGCAACCTCATGCACCAAAGTGAGACGCTGTGTTCGGTGTCGTAGTATTAACAAGGGCACTCTGGTAGGTCTTCATCTCCCATATCCCACTGACGTTAAAGAACGCCGGATTGAACTACTAGATATACGTCTGATAGCTCCTGCATTACATGCGGGTATGATTTGAGCCAGTTTGACTTGTCTGTTACCGGGCGAGTTGGCCGTGCGATTAGGGGCGCGCAGCTGTGAGCTCGCATTGGGTTCGAATCCCACTGTCGGCAGCCCTGAAGATGGTTTTCCGTGATTTCCCGTGTTCACACCAGGAAAATGCTGGAACTGTACCTTAATTAAGGCCACGGCTGGTTCCTTCCCATTCCTAGATCTTCTCTGCCCCATCGTCGCCATAAGGCCTATCTGTGTCGGTGCGACGTAAAGCAAGTAGCTTGTCTGTTACCACGGACACCGCTAATCGCGATCATTAAACATCCGTGGTCGGCCACTGCGCTCTTCACCATGAGTGGTAATGCCTTCCATGAGGTATTCTCGATACACAAGTCACATCGTCTATCGAGGAGTATTAAATGCCCTCACAACTTCGATAATGAAATGTTCCATCCATCTGACCACCACTATCATTAATTCCCCGTTCGAAATTCAATAATTCACGCAGCCTTGACACGACTAGCACATACGGTATTTACACTGACTCTTGGGATGTCAAATCACACCTGTTGCAGACATCAGGGAGAAAAGCAAAACTATGTAATATTATAAGAGAATTGTGGGTAAAGAAATCTAAGAAGGTGAAAACATAGGGGATGAGTGTAGCTAGTAGTGAGGATATGCATGTGGAGGAATCCTAGACTCTGTGACTAACGTAATGTCTAGGAAATATTTCAAAGACTAAGTTTATCTACGGCCACACTGACTCAAATCACATCCACATTCAATGCAGAAGGTACCAGACGTTCAGTATAGTCAGCAGGTCACACCCGCGTTCTTTAGCGTCAGTCGGATACGCCCAAGAGTTATTTATATGACATACAGTGAAAATCCACAGCCTGTTTCGAGTCATTCGACGGGGCCAGGAATGGAATGAATGAAGCTCCCATCTAGCGGCGAGGATAGGACATGTGCCGGCTGCCGAAGCCTGTCGCACTCCTCTGGGGCAATGATTACTGACTGACAGATGAAATTAAATGATACTGGAGAGTGTTTTTGGAATTAAATATGAGAGGGAAAACCGGAGTACCAGGACAAAAACCTGTCCCGCCTCCGCTCTGTCCAGCACAAATCTCACATGTGACCGGGATTTGAACCACGGAACCCAGCAGCGAGAGGCCGGCGCGCTGCCACCTGAGCCACGGAGGCTATAGGACATACAGTATATAAGTAAATTATACTTAAACAATTTTATAACATCTTCTTAGTTGGATTCTCTAATATAATATAATATAATATAATATAATATAATATAATATAATATAATATAATATAATATAATATAATATGGATGAAAAGAAGTCACATGAAATCTACCAGGTTACAGAAAAAATTAAACATAGCCTTATCAATGAAAAATCACAATGATTGGCTAAAAGAAATCAGTGGAGGAATCAGAGACTAAATTAAATTGGCATTAATGAAGAGACCGTTCGAGGTAGAATAATATTCAGAACCTTAATTCTGAAACACAAATTTTCTGTAAACCCCATCCGACTAAATGCAGGATGGACTGAAGAACGTGAAAAGGAAGTCAGCGAGAGGATGAAGAGATATTGGGAAGAGAAGAAGAAAAAAATAAAAAAGGGCTAATAAGTTCAAACGCGCTCCTTAATTGGGCATAACGAATCAAAAATATATAATGTATTTTGTATTATATTTGTGGAGTAAGAGTAGCGTGCCTGTATTTTATCCGGAGGGCCCATGTTCGACTACCGGTTACGTCAGGAATTTTTACCTGAATCTGACGGCTAGTTCGAGGTCTATTCAGCCTACGTGATTACAGTTGAGGAGCTATCTGACGGTGAGATAGCGGTCCCGGCGTAAAAAGCCAAGGATAACGGCCGAGAGGATTCGTAGTGCTGACCACATGACACCTCGTAATCTGTAGGCCTTCGGGATGAGCAGCGATCGCTCGGTAGGCCAAAGCCTTTCGGGTTTGTTGCGTCATGGGGTTTGATTTTTAATTATAATCAAAACTAACTGCGTGTGTTAATTCTAATTACAATAAATGAATACTCTCTCTTAAGTTGGTAAATGAAATGGCGTATGGCTTTTAGTGCCGGGAGTGTCCGAGGACAAGGCTCGCCAGAAGCAGGTCTTTTGATTTGACGCCCGTCGGCGACCTGCGCGTCGCGATGAGGATGAAATGATGATGAAGACGACACATACACCCAATTCCCATGCCAGCGAAATTAACCAATTAAGGTCAAAATTCCCGACCCTGCCAGGAATCGAACCCGAGGCCCCTGTGACCAAAGGCCAGCACGCTAACCATTTGGCCATGGAGCCCTATTCCTAAGTTGGTGATCATTCATGACTGGAAGATAAGAGTAGTTCATTAATTCATTCATCCACATCCCGTTGAGCGGGCGCCACCACTTCTTGCGCGGCCGGTACTCTCTGGATCGATCTTCTGGAGACTTTTTGGTCTTACTTGGTTTTCTTCCTCAGATTTCCCGCTATCCTCCTGAACATGTTTACGGTAGTTTCTGGTCTATTTAGACCGAAGATATGAAGATTTTTGCAAATTAAGCACAATTTTTAACATTTCAACTGAACTGGTGACGAAGTTAGAGCACTTACGGTGATCAGTGGCAGGCAATATGATCTACTAGACGAGGGAAATGATACCACTCGCAAAACTCTAGCACCACGGAGTCGCGACAGTCTCAATTGCAACGCAAAATTGTGGAAGCGCCAAGCACTTGCAATGACGTCACCAATTATTGAAACTAATTTCCAAGAATATTTCCATTCTTCATTTTTATACTGAGTATAAAATATTTAGATATCATTTATAGTTGCAAAGTTATGAAGCCGACATTGTTATACATTCTCGGGTGGCGCTCAAAATTCTACACAGACACCGTATACGAACGGAAGGAACGATGCATCTAAACCAAACCCCATGGCGCAACAGCCCCGGAGGGCTTTGGGCTACCAAGCGACCGCTGCTCAGTCCAAAGGCCCGCAGATTACGAGGTGTCATGTGGTCAGCACTACGAATCCTCTCGGCCGTTATTCTTGGCTTTCTACACCGGAAAGGACGCACCATCGTTAAAGAAGAATTAGAAACAATATGAAGGCAATACGTCCTTCCAAAGAAGTAAATCACTATTCAAAATCATACATCCAGCGCTCCACATGATAGTATTGTATTTCAAACATACAAATTTAGGAGTAATGGGTAAGATTGTGAATTTCAACACCAATTAATTCACAAACTCAAGGAATTTTTGCTGTTTCTAGTACATAAATACTTCCATGAAAAATGTTAATGGATAATGTTTATTTCGGCACATGCCATAGTTTCAAAAACAGACGCTGGGAGAGGTATCATACTTGTCAAGAAGTAATTTTAATCGTACCTGCCGCGAAACTTGATTTAGTTCTGAATTTAAAATGAACGATCTGATTATTGAGATAATATACTTTTTTAAAGATTGATTCTCGTACCACTGTTGAATGATGCATACGGAGAACGTTGGGTGAAGAAGCGAAAGTCCATGAGATCCAAAGTAAGGATTCCGTAGGTCTTTCAAAGTGATGCACTTGTGCTCGGAAAAGAATCAAGTGTTGATCAATAAAGACCAAATGGCATGATGAAAGAGACAACAGTAGAATCAATGCTAGACAGCTGAGGGTCAATGGTTGCCACAAACTGTGAGGGAAAAGATGGATTTGTAGTCATGCCGAGCTTAAAATAATTACAAAATAATGGCAATCTCTTCTATTCCTTATTTATCCAGTTATTGAAACGTATGAAACATGCGCATTGCATCCGAACTGGAATAATAGACTGGCGGAGAATGAAATCCCAACACCATGAACGCATTAGTTTAGAGGAATGCAATTTAGGCTAAGCAGTTGTCTAAGTAACACATTAATTTGATCAAAGTTTCCAGGTCACAGGTTCAAGTATGCCCGAGATGACATGCGTCATGGTGGTACACAAATAACCGCCATAATAGCCACGATTTTGAATGCAGGCATGCAAACGTTCATGCATTGTGTCGTACACATGCCGTATGCCATTTTGTTCTGTTGCACGCCTGTTGCACTTCGTCAATCAAATCAGTACAAAATTACATTTGACAAGCACTTCTGATTTGAACATGCCGTATTTAACAGTTTCTTGTTCAACAAAACTTCTGTTGTAAATTTCCTTGGAATTCTCCTCATAGGTGAAATACACGAACAATTCATTTTTACTAAATCTACACAACTGTTCATTTGCCAACGGCCGTAGCCGTGTTGAAACACCGGATCTCGTGAGTCTCCTAAGTTATGCAACATTGGGCGTGGTCAAGATTTGGATGGGTTGCCACGTGCTGTTGGTGGGGGGTAAGGGACTGGGGGAGCGGAAAGGAACTGATCACCCTACCGTATGCAAAACTCCGGCTCAGGCACACCTCTGAGGAGGTTCGTACCTGCCTTCGGGCAGAATACACCCTTACCTTACCTTACTGTTTATATCATTCCTCTATTGTATCGCCATTATTATTATCCCTCAGGTAACCTATCGTATATACCAGGGATGGCGAATCTATGATACGCGAAGACGACTTATGTGGCACGTCAGACAACATACTAACATGTTTCAATGATTGTTTTTTTTTTTTTGCTATATGCTTTACGTCGCACCGACACAGATAGGTCTTATGGTGACAATGGGATAGGAAAGGCCTAGGAATGGGAAGGAAGCGGCCGTGGCCTTAATTAAGGTACAGCCATTGGCCTGGTGTGAAAATGGGAAACCACGCAAAACCATTTTCAGAGCTGCCGACAGTGGGGTTCGAACCCACTATCTCCCGATTACTGGATACTGGCCGCACTTAAGCGACTGCAGCTTTCGAGCTCGGTATGTTCGAATGTTTTTACATGTAATAAATAGGTCGGAAATCTAGCAACATAGGATATTTTAATATTACGCTTTAATAAAGAAGTATGTCACAAGTAATTCTATGGCCATATTTTTTTTTTCAAATTCTGCTGGGTTAAAGCAAATATGTACCTTATTCTCAAAATGTACCGGTATTTAAAAATGTAATTTTCAATTATGTTTGCAATTATGAAACGTTCAGTCGAATGGATTTACGTACACTGAGGTACATAAGTGTTCACGGTAGAAACTGCGTGTGTTGTAGTGGTTAGTGTGATTAGCTGCCACTCCCGGAGGCCCGGAAATTTGAAAATTTGAAAAGTGGTACGAGGGCTGGAACGGTGTCCACTCAATCTCGGGAGGCCAACTGAGTAGAGGTGGGTTCGATTCCCACCTCATCCATCCTGGAATTGGTTTTCCGTGCTTTTCCACTTCTCTTCCAGGTAAATGGTACCTAACTTAAGGGCACGACCGCTTCCTTCCCTCTTCCTTGTCTATCCCTTCCAATCCTCCCATCCCACCCACAAGGCCCCTGTTCAGCATAGCAGGTGAAGCCGCCTGGGCGAGGTACTCGTCATTCTCCCTAGTTGTATCCCCGACCCATAGTCTGAAGCTCCAGGACACTGCCCTTGAGACGGTAGACGTGGGCTCCCTCGCTGAGTCCCAGAGAAACCAACCCTGGAGGGTAAACAGATTAAGAAATAAATAAATAAATAAATAAATAAATAAATAAATAAATAAATAAATAAATAAATAAATAAATAAATAAATAAATAAATAAATAAATAAATAAATAAATAAATAAATAAATAAATAAATAAATAAATAAAAACCTTATCATATATGAAGAGTCCGCCTCTGTGGTGTAGTGGTTAGCGTGATTAGCTGCCACCCCCGGAGGTCCGGGTTCGATTCCCGGCACTGCCACGAAATTTGAAAAGTGGTACGAGGGCTGGAACGGGGTCCACTCAGCCTCGGGAGGTCAACTGAGTAGAGGTGGGTTCGATTCCCACCTCAGCCATCCTGGAAGTGGTTTTCCGTGGTTTCCCACTTCTCCTCCAGGCGAATGCCAGGGTGGTACCTAACTTAAGGCCACGGCCGCTTCCTTCCCTCTTCCTTGTCTATCCCTTCCAATCTTCCCATCCCTCCACAAGGCCCCTGTTCAGCATAGCAGGTCAGGCCGCCTGGGCGAGGTACTGGTCATTCTCCCCAGTTGTATCCCCCGACCAAGAGTCTGAAGCTCCGGGACACTGCCCTTGAGGCGGTAGAGGTGGGATCCCTCTGTGAGTCCGAGGGAAAAGCCGAACCTGGAGGGTAAACAGATGATGATGATGATGATGATATATGAAGAGATGAGGAAAATAAGGCCGGGCAGTGGAGGTATGTCTGGACAGAAACACAACGATGAAAAAAAATGAAATGGCGTATGGCTTTCAGTGCCGGGTGTGCCCAAGGACAAATTCGGCTCGCCAGGTGCAGGTCTGTTTTGATTCTGTTTTGATTTGACTCCCGTACGCGACCTGCGCGTCCTGATGAGGATGAAATGATGATGGAGACGACACATACACTCAGTCCCCGTGCCAGCGGAATTAACCAATGGTGGTTAAAATTTCCGACCCTGCCGCGAAACGAACCCGGGACCCCTGCGACCAAATTCCAGCACCCTAACCATTTAGCCATGGAGCAGGACGAAAGCTATCAACAAAACAGAGTAGTACGCATCAGTTCTGACTTGAACATTGAGGAGTGAACACAGTTACGAGCCTTGTTTACATTGAAATTGGATACTGGTGATTTAAGGTGGAATGGGGGAAATTAGGAAGGAAACAACAATTGAAGAAAAACAAATAATAGTAACTCTGCAAGAAGAAGGCAAATCATACGCCGAAATTGCACTAATCATTAAACGAAGCAGATACACAGTGTGCAGTGTCATTAAGAAGTACAACATTTCAAAAATATTGATAAATAAAGAGAGAAGAGGACGTCCCCGTAAGCTCACTCTGAGATAAGAGAAGGCAGTAATTAGGGCAGTGCAGAAGACTCCGAAAATATCATCTTCTGAAATTGCGGTGGAACTTCAGGAGTACCATGGTAAGCAGGTCGATCCTAAGATCGTTCGTAGAACTCTTTACAGACCTGGATATCATGCCGGAAGTCCCAGGAGGAAGCCATTTATCAGCGTAGTAAACAAAAATAAGATATTGGACTTTACTCAAGAGTACATAATGAAGAATGACTTCTGCAAAAAAGTTACTTTTTCAGATGAAAGCAAATTTAACTTTTTTCGCCAGGATGGAAGAATGCTGAGATGGAGGAAAATAAATACAGAGTTTTAAAGAGTCAACCTCCAGCCTACAGTTAAACACGGTGTTGGAGATGTTAAGGTGTGGGGGTGAATGGCGGCTTCAGGTGTTGGGGACCTAGTGGTTATATATGGAATAATGGACCAGTATATTTATTTGAATATTTTGAAAAACAAAACTGGGTCGAGAGTCTGATTACAACTTTCAGCAGGGCAACGATCCGAATCACACTGCTAATAATGTTCCTTGTTGGATTGTTTACAATACAAACTCATACCCTGAAAATCCCTCCCCAGTCCGCCGACCATAATCCCATTGAACATCTATGGGATGAACTCGAACGACCACATATTCAGCAAAACCCAGCTGAAAGAATTGCTTCTACAAGAATGGAATATGTACTATTGGTGAAGAAGTGACAAGAAAATTAGTAGGTTCAATGCCTAACAGATTAGGAGGTGTTATTCTCAACGAGTGAGTGCACACATGTTACTAAACCGTACACAAATGGTGACAAGCGTGTAGTTTAATTTGTTGTGGGAACATTTATATCCACCCATAAAAAGACTAGAAGACTAACTTTATTTTATATTTTAGCAAAGCAGTTATTTTTTGTGTATTCTGTACCTAAATATACCGTTATAAACGAAATATATTTCTGTTACATAACTATTTAAAACTACAGGATGAAGAAATTAGACAGAAGTACTTGAATATGAATAGCGAGAAGTTTCGAACAGTAGACAGCAAGTAGGTTCAGGATATAGAAAGTGAATGAGTGGCATACAGGGATGCTGTAGTAGAAACAGCAAGGGAATGCCTAGGAACAACTGTGTGTAAAGATGGGAAAAAGCGGACACCGTGGTCGAATGAAATGACGGCAGCTTGTAAACGTAAAAAGAAGGCTTGTGAGAAATGGCTCCAACAAGGGCCGATGCAGGCAGGGAGTTGTACGTAGATGAAAGGAACAGTGCGAAAAACTTGTTGTTGAATCCAAGAAGTCGTGCGAAAATTTTGGTAATAACCTGGAAAGGCTAGGTCATGCAGCAGGTAAACCACTCTGGACAGTAATAAAGAAAGGAAGGAAGGGAAAAAGGAAATGAACAGAGTTTTGGGTAATTCAGGTGAACTCATCATAGATCCCAGGGAATCACTGGAGAGGTGGAGGGAATATTTTGAAAATCTTCTCAACGTAAAAGGAAATCTTCGTGGTGGTGTTGCGAACAACCAAGCTCATGGGGAGGAAGAAAAGGATGTTGGTGAAATTACGCTTGAGGAAGTGGAAAGGATAGTAAATAAACTCCATTGTCAGAAAGCAGCAGGGATAGATGAAATTAGACCTGAAATGGTGAAGTATAGTGGGAAGGTAGGGATGAAATGGCTTCATAGAGTAGTAAGATTAGCATGGAGTGTTGGTAAGGTACCTTCAGATTGGACAAAAGCAGTAATTGCACCTATAAATAAGCAAGGGAACAGGAAGGATTGCAACAACTATCGAGGAATCTTATTGATTAGTATACCAGGCGAAGTATTCACTGGCATCTTGGAAGGGAGGGTGCAAGCAGTAGTTGAGAGGAAGTTGGATGAAAACCAGTGTGGTTTCAGACCACAGAGGGGCTGTCAGGTTCAGATTTTTAGTATTCGCCAGGTAATTGAAAAATGCTACGAGAGGAATAGACAGTTGTGTTTATGTTTCGTAGATCTAGAGAAAGTAAATGACAGGGTACCGAGAGAAAAGATGTTCGCCATACTGGGGGACTATGGAATTAAAGGTAGATTATTAAAATCAATCAAAGGCATTTATGTTGACAATTGGGCTTCAGTGAGAATTGATGTTAGAATGAGTTCTTGGTTCAGGGGACTTACATGGCTTAGACAAGGCTGTAATCTTTCACCTTTGTTGTTCGTAGTTTACATGGATCATATGCTGAATGGTATAAAATAGCAGGGAGGGATCCAGTCAGGTGGAAATGTAGTAAGCAGCCTGGCCTAGTCTGACGATTTTTTTGTAATGACATATTGTGCCGAAAGCCTGCAGTCTAATATCTTGGAACTTGAAAATAGGTGCAATGAGTATGGTATGAAAATTAGCATTTCGAAGATGAAATTGATGTCAGTAGGTAAGAAATTCAACAGAATTGAATGTCTGATTGGTGATACAAAGCTAGAACAGGTAGATAATTTCAAGTATTTAGGTTGTGTGTTCTCCCAGAATGGCAATATAGTGAGATTGAATCAAGGTGTAGTAAAGCTAATGTAGTGAGCTCGCAGTTGCGATCAACAGTATTCTGTAAGAAGGAAGTCAGCTCCCAGACGAAACTATCCTTACATCGGTATGTTGTCAGACCAACTTTGGTTTACGGGAGCGAAAGCTGGGTGACTCAGGATATATTATTCATAAGTTACAAGTAACGGACATGAAAGTAGCGAGAATGATTGCTGGTACAAACGGGTGGGAACAATAGCAGGAAGGTACACGGAATGAGGAGATAAAGCCTAAGTTAGGAATGAACTCGATGGATGAAGCTGTAGCCTACGCATAAACCGGATTCGGTGGTTGGGGCATGAGAGGAGGCGAATGGAGGAGGATAGTTTACCTAGGAGGATAATGGACTCTGTTATGGAGGGTAAGAGAGATAGAGGGATATAAAGATAAGAGGTATAGAACTAAATGAGGCCACAGCACTATTTGCAAATAGAGGATTGTGGCGATGTTTAGTAAATTAACACAGGCTTGCAGACTGAACGTTGACAGACATAACGGTCTATAATGATGTATCTATTTGAAAAAGCAATTACTATTGCCAATATGTGCATATGTCAAATGTCTTCACTGCTGTGTGAACACTTACGTCCCTCTGTGTATGTGTAATGTAAACTAATATCTAAATGAAGACACATGACGGGTTTCATGATGATTTTAAAGGAAAATAACCGGTGGCATACTAGACAGTAAAAGGTAATAAACAAGGCCTTAATTGTCACGCTAGTCGGTAAAGATTTGCCATCCCTGGTATAAATACCCACCCCTCTGGTATTGTTTTATGTTGGAGACTATTAGGCTTCCATCCTCTTCAGAAAGCAAGTTTATCAACAACAAGTGAATACTTAAATCACTATCTAACTTTTCCTCCTTTAAACCTAGAGAATCCACAAATCTGAAACTATACTATTTTCAAATAATGGTATAATGGTCTAAAGCACGAAGTGTTATTATTGAGAATTTGCTTTCTTATAAACAGAACATTCAGGGTAGGTTTAAAGGACGCACCGTACGCGAAACGAACTGGGAAGTAACCGTAGTGTTCCAGGTAACTGTATGCTTAGGCTACCTTGGCTGAAAACTCAACATACAGTTCTTTTTCGATTCATATCTAATGTAGTTTTAATGCAACACAATTCTCGGAAAAAACGTTCAGTATATCGTATGTTCTTGACACGATTCAGTTAACTTCAGTTTGAATGTAATTCTCATGAAGCTTTAACTATGAGTGCATGTAGCCCTATATAGCTACTGGTATGTTATCTCGTCAATAATATCGCTACATCAGTGACCGCATGACTCCTTGATAACCCTGCCAGAGTTTCGTGTCAGCTGACCTTCCTATGGCTCTGTCAAATCTCAGTGAATGACCCTCGAACGTAAACAAGAGTAACGAACGGCCTTCCTCACTCACCGATAACGTGTCCCCTCGGTGGGCGGATATCGCCACCATTAACTACACATTGTTCACGCCTTTTTGATAGACCATGATAGCGCATTGCCTGCAATGAGGTGGTGGTTTGAACATCAGCCCTGCGAGGATGAAGATGGGTTTTTTTCTAAACAATGTTCGATTTATGTTGACTGGGGTGTCTTTCATTGCCGGCTCCATGGTGTAGGGGTAGCGTACCTGCCTCTTATCTGGAGGCCCCGGGTTCGATTCCCGGCCAGGTCAGGGATTTTTACCTGGACCTCAGGGCTGGTTTGAGGTCCACTCAGCCTACGTGATTAGATGTGAGGAGCTGTCTGACGGTGAGATAGCGGCCCCGGTCTAGAAAGCCAAGAATAACGGCCGAGAGGATTCATCGTGCTGACCACACGACACCTCGTAATCTGCAGGCCTGCAGGCTGGGCAGCGGTCGCTTGGTAGGCCATGGCCCTTCAAGGGCTGTAGTGCCATGGGGTTTGGGTTCGGGTTTTTGAGGTGTCTTTCATTTCCACCACTTCACTTGCGAACACATCTCATTTTGAAGGTAGAGTTTGAGACATAACAGTTAACTTACGGTCCGTTTATTACGATCTGCATGTCAATTGTGTCATTGTGGTTCCTTTTATAATACTAATAGTAATAATAATAATAATAATAATAATAATAATAATAATAATAATAATAATAATAATAATAATGATAATAATAATAATAATAATAATAATAATAATAATAATAATAAATGAAATGTCGTATGGCTTTTAGTACCGGGATATCCCACGATGGGTTCGGCTCGCCAGGTGCAGGTCTTTCTAATTGACTCCCGTAGGCGACCTGCGCGTCGTGATGAGGATGAAATGATGATGAAGACAACACATACACCCAGCCCCCGTGCCGTAGAAATTAACCAATTAAGGTCAAAATCCCCGACCCGGCCGGAAATCGAACCCGGGGACCTCGGAACCGAAGGCCAGTACGCTGACCGTTCAGCCAACGAGTCGGAAATAGAAAGATAATAGAGAGATAATAATAATAATAATAATAATAATAATAATAATAATAATAATAATAATAATAATAATTTCTTTCTTCCTTTCTTAAACGGTTTACCCTCGAGGATTGATTTTCCCCTCGGACCTAGCGAGGGATTCAACCTCTACCGCCTCAAGGGAAGTGTCCTGGAGCGTGAGCCTTTGGGTCAGGGAATACAACTGGGGAGGAGGACCAATGTCTTGCCCAGGTGGTCTCACCTGCTACGCTGAACAGGGGCCTTGCAAAGATTGGAAGGAAGAGAGAAGGAAGCGGCCGTGGCCTTAAGTTAAGTACCATATCGGCATTTGCCTGGAGAAGTGGTAAACCACGGAAAACCACTTCGAGGGTGGCTGAGGCGGGATTCAAACGCTCCTCCACTCAGTTGACCGCCCGAGGCTGAGTGGACCCCGTTCTTTTCAAATTCCGGGGCAGAGTCGGAAATGGAACCCAGGCCTCCGGGGGTGGCAGCTAATCGCGCTAACCACTACTCCACAGAGGCTGATAATAATAATAATAATAATAATAATAATAATAATAATAATAATAATAATAATAATAATAATAATAATAATAATAATAATAATAATAATAATAATAATAATAATAATAAGAAGAAGAAGAAGAAGAAGAAGAAGAATTCAGCAAATGGAAATTGCTTTTCATTACACAAAGCATGTTTATAACAAAAATGCCTGTGCTAGAACAGTAAAATTCGTCACTACTTAAGAGTGTTGAAAGCTGATGCTCTTTATGCTTCAGAAACGCTCAATTTACATAATAAAAAATGAACAATTAGAGACATAAAGGAAAGTCACAAGAAAATTCTTAGGGACCAGAATTAAAAATGGAATACATTGCCCCAAACCCAACTCGGAAATATACTTAAACATTTCTAAACTTACTGATAAAATGAAACTGCAACGAATTCAATTCTTAAGCCATTTGGAAATAATGAATAACACACAACTTATTTATCGAATACACGAATTTCTGCAAATCATACGTACGTGATCAAAATGGTACAAGCAAGTAGAGAATGACCTCACTAAATTATGATCTTAAGCTCGATAGCTGCAGTTGCTTAAGTGCGGCCAGTATCCATTATTCGGGAGATAGTAGGTTCGATCCCCACTGTCGGCAGCCCTGAAAATGGTTTTCCGTGGTTTCCCCATTTTCACACCAGGCAAATGCTGGGGCTGTACCTTAATTAAGGCCACGGCCGCTTTCTTCCCACTTTCTTCACCAAATCTGCAGGATAGAAATGTAATGAGGAAGATAGTTCACACAAGGGGATTTTAGGAAGATGAGAAGAAACCAACACGCCCTACTTGGTCGTAGGAACAAAAATTACATCAATCGATGAAAATGAAGAACTATTGGACAAGGAGGAAAGCTCACTCAACAAATATTGATTCCGCGTAGTCCTAAGTGACCCATTCGCGCATGATAATAATAATAATAATAATAATAATAATAATGTTATTATAATTTTATTTTTAATTGTATTGTTATTATTCTACCGCTTTTCCCACACTTGTGGGGTAGTGGGTGCGAGCCGTGTCACACATGTGGATCTGGCCCTGTTTTACAGTCGGATGTCCTTCTTGACACCAACCCTATTTGGAGGGAGGTGATCACTATTGCGTGTTTCTGTGGTGGTTTGTAGTGTAGTATGCTGTCTGAATATTGAGAGGAAAGTGTTGGGACAAACACAAACACCCAGTACCCGAGCCAGAAGAATTAATCAGACTCGATTAAAGTCCCCGACCCGGCCGGGAATCGAACCCGGAACCCTCTGAACCGAAGGCCTCAATGCTGATCATTCAGTCAATGAGTCGCATAATAATAATAATAATAATAATAATAATAATAATAATAATAATAATAATAATAATAATAATAATAATCTTCACGTCACATCTTCAATATTTACGAAGCAAGATGCTACCCGGTTTGGGTCAGGTAACTATCAACTTGCATTTGGGAGACAGTGGGTTCAAACTCCAACTGTTGGAGCCCTGAATATGGTTTTGCGTGGTTTTCCATTTTTACACCAGGTGAATGCTGGGGCTGTACCTTAATTAGCCTAAGACCACGGCCGCTTCCTTCCCACTCCTAGCCCTTTCTTGTTCCATCGTTGCCGTAAGACTAGTCTGTGTCGATGCGACATACTGTAAAACACATAGAATAATTGTTATTTTATTTTATATATAGCCCCAAGGAATATTACAGCTTTTCATTGTGTTGGTGATATCACTACATACTGTACTGTAATTCACTAATTAGCGTTCACAACACACATGTGATGCTCATGGTCCTTAGAGAAGCAACAGCACTAGCAGTCGATTGCCTACCGGACTTTCTTCTTGAGTGTCCATCAACATGTTCATGAACGTTGGTTGTGGGAGTGGTAGGATCCGCTATATATCACCGTTGTCTCCATTTTATCGGTTGTGGGCTATTTGGAGGCATATACATACTTTATCATACCGTTGTGAGCGTATCGGCCCATCGTTGTTTACGTCGTCCCTTAGGTCTCTTTCCGACGACTTCAATGAGTAGGTCATCTTTGCAATAAAATTGTATCTGCTTCTGCTCGCAGCACATGCCCAAACAACTGTGGTCAGCTTTGTGCATTTCCTCCTGGGTTGCTGCAACGCAACGCCAAATCGTTTTCTCATGTATGCGTAGAAAACATGGGTGTACCCAGAACATAATTTTGGGAGATGACATAGTGCATGTAAAAATAAACTGTCTCGTACAGAAACTGGCTAATGTGTTATGACACGTACTTTAAGGAAAGTATGAGAGAATGAATATATCTACAACACTTTTAACGAACTTAACACAGTGCCATTGTCTAATATAGAAGAAAAAAGATTAGTTGATTGAAAAATTACTCTTATAGTTTCAAAGGAAAGCGGTTGTTAGCTTTTCCACAAAGAGCCTGGCGCAGTGTCTGGGTCAACCAACTCAAGAGCCAAACCGTTCAACCGAGAATTTGATATTTTGATCCTTAAATAGGTTTTTAATATTCTGAAAGTAGGAAAGGACTGTTCACAACACGATGTTAAACCAGATAATCAAGTTGAAACCCGCACCTTGTCAAGTAACTTACAGTTGCATCGCTTCAGAATGGATGAAATTCGTATTATCGTGCAATTGCATAAACGTAGATATTGTTTGTTTATTTTATAGGAATTAAATAAGGCGAAATAATGCGGTGTGCATTGTACTGCTGTTAAAGACTAAGATCGAAGAGGTCTTCCACACATTCCTTAATCTGTCATCACCATCATCAGCAGTGGAAAATTCTATCGAAATTATGTGGCTTCTTAAGTCCAAATAGTTTTTCCTAAGTTCTTCGTAGATCGAACGGCTTTGGGAAGTTCTCTATCAGTGAACTCCAGTGATCTTCATGTCTTCATTCCGTCGGTCCTATGGTCATTCCCTTGGTCTCGTTTCTAGGACTTCACTCCAATACTAGTTCTGTCTATCTTTCGTCTTTCATGCGAGTAACATGGCCGGTCCATTGCCACTGCAAGGTAGTTATTCTTTCTAGGTCATCATTAACCTGTGTAATCGATCTAATGTCTTCTGACCTCTTCCTATCTTTCCATGTTAAACGCAACATTGACCTACTCATACCTCTTGGACTGTTCTCAGTTTACCTTTTATACATTTCTTCAGTGTTCAGGTTTCACAGCCGTAATTCAGCACGGGGAGAATACACAGATCAAATACTCTTTTCTTTAGACTTACAGGCATATTTGATCTGAAGATTGCTGGATGACTCCCAAATGCATGCCGGCCTAACTTGATGCGCCGAAAGATGTCCGGTTTTGTTTCTCCATTCATATTCACAAGGTGGCCAAAGTAAATGTATTCTCTGAATGTTTTTGAATCGAGCACTACTTCTTAGAGTCCATTTGTTGGACATTTCTTTGCTTTTAGAGAAGTTAATGCTCAGGCCCACTGACTGACATTCCGAGGCAAGGGCTGTAGTCTGTAACCAGGACTTAATCATTTATTTCCATTCTTCAAATTGACTTATTTTTGGAGATTTATATAGGTAGGGTGGTGTATATCCTAATGTTCACCTTGGGTACGCTCCTGGTCGGAATGATACAATCGAGTGATGCAGGCTAAACATCTCAACTTCTTATTTCCATGACGCTTAGTGTATGTTGTGCCTCTCTCTTAAATGACCATCATTCGGTACCGTAGACTGCAAAAGCACGGGCGATGATGCAATAGATAATAGACTTCAGGCGATCTTTCATCCGACGATCATGGGTGTCTCATGCCACCACCTTCTCCAGGCTGCATTAACCCTTCAACATACCTTCGATAAATTGGCCGTTGTCTGTAATCGTAGCTGCAAGATACAGTATGTACCCATTCTATTCGTACGGGCTGTTTGCTTTAGTACTTCAAAGCACTGCCAGATAATAATAAACTGAAAAGGATTTTATTCACTGTACATATATTCAACAAAGCCTTCAGAAAACATATATCTACTGTATCTCTTTGCAATCATGTTACAAAACATACAGCTTCTAATAAAGAAAAGTGCGCCCATAATCTTGTATCTTTCCTATTCGTACAAGCAAATTGAACACTTTCAATAAACAAAAAATAAAGGGTTCCTGGAACATGTTAGTATCTAGTGGAATGTCCCCTAGCCTTTATAACCGCCTGACATCGTCGCCGCATAGAATAAACTAATTTATTGCACATGTCGGGGCTGATTTTCTGCCATTCCTGAAGAATCGCACTTTTAAGTTCCTCCTTCGTACGCACACGTTGCCTACGGAGATTACTCTTCAACGTAGCCCAAAGATGTTCGATGGGATTTAAATCCGGAGACTGGGGAGGTGTTCTAAGCTGCTTGGGAATGTTCCAGATCAACCCTGTCTTATTATCATCAGCAGAGTGTTTTGGGTCATTATCATGCCGGAACATATAAACAGGTGGTATTCCCATTTTTTCGGCACTATGTTTCACGTTTTCCCTCAGGATTGCATTATAGCCCTCCTTGTCCTTTATTCCATCAATGAAATGTATGTTACCCACACCTCTGGCTGGCATACAGCCCCAAAGCATTACAGAACCACCACCGTATTTTACAGTTGGGAGTATATTAGCCACATCATTGTCCGTACCAATTTTTCTCCATATTTTGCGGATGCCATCTGACCCAAATAGGTTTATTTTTGTCTCATCAGACCAGATAACATCATTCCAGAATTCGTTCTCCTTATTTATATGCTCCTTAGCGAATATCAGTCTAAACCGTCTGTTATACTTACATATGGTCTTTTCTGAGGGATTCTTCCATAGTACCCGTGCCAATACAGTATCCGACGGATGGTGGAGTTGCTGATCTCCTTTCCAGTCCGTTCCTCCGTGAGTTGTCTCAATACTGGTGCACTTAATTTGGAATCTGGCTTCATCAGCCGAACAGAAAACCGTTCTTCCCTTTCAGTTAAACACTTTCTCGTGGGTTTCCTTGGCGTGATCTTAATAGTGCCTTTATATTTAAATTTATCAACCACATATCGCACCGTAGAATGTGTTCTATTGACCAGTGGTCCCATCTTTCGTAATGAAAATCCTTTAAGTGCCAGTTTAAGTATAGTGTTCTTAAGCTCCGTACTCAACTCTGCCCTCCTACCCATGTCCACCACAGATACACCAGGAAGGAGAGTAACGTACTTGACCAGTCGTATGCGGTCACTGAGACTTTTCCGTGCATCACAACCAAACGGTGGGCATCATCCTGCCCATGTGTACGAATACAACTGGTACACCTGTTTGTCGATGGCGGCACATTCATAGCAAATCTTCTTGCCTGCAAGTAAATAAGTATGGTTTTCACTAACGAATTATCATTGACAAACCATGTTTTTACCGGCAAAGTACGTTTCATTTCAATTTTTCAATCGTTAACGTGAATATACGAAGCTTGATAAGAAATTGAAGCCTGTACGAATAACAGAGCCACATACTGTATTTAAACTCCGTCACTTGCAGCAGGTCCTTGTCCGGCTCTTTGGTCGAATGATGTGTGGTCCATAGGGTCCCGTTTGGATTCCTCGTCGAGTCGGGGATTTCAGATTTTAGATTTTCATTAATTCATCTAATCCGTATGTGAGCGATTTTTTACAATTAGCTTTACGTCGCACCGACAGAGCTAGGTCTTACGACGACGATGGGACAGGAAAGGGCTAGGAGTGGGAAGCAAGTGGCCGTGGCCTTAATTAAGATATCGTCCCAGCATATGCTTGGTGCGAAAATAGGAAACCACGGAAAAGCATATTCAGGGCTTCCGACGATGGAGTTCGAACCCGCTATCTCCCGAATGCAAGCTCACAGCTGAGCGCCCCTAACCGCATGACCAACTCGCTCGGCGTTTGTGATTATCTTAGTACACACCTTCGTTTACATAGAACACATCACACTACTAACCACCACACGCAACAGTGAATGGATCCCTTCGCATAGAATTGACGTCAGAAAGGGCATCCGACCGTAAAACTGGATTTGATCTACATTCGTGCTTACCACAGGTATTTGGGAAAGAGGACAGCGAAAGAGAAGAAGTATAAGAAGACGACTTGCGGCAGGTTTTCACGATCAACTTCGATTCGGTTTTCTTTTTGTTGAGTGGCAGTGCATATTGTACCAATCTCTCACACTTCCACCTTCGTGTGAACTGTTGGTCGAAAATACCATCTGTTAACTGTCTGTCTAAACACATCTAATCTTACGTTTCTCTCTCTTTCTTATCGATCCTTGTTCGATCGTAAGCCTTCACCGGTTTGTTTAACACGACAAGTCCGCTCCGTAAAATGCGTTTAACGGAGATTCTTATCTGCCATTCCACCTCCCACTTTATAGCCCTTTGTACTCCTTGGTCAGTCTGCGTGTGCAGAGCTCGTCTTAAAGGGCAACTCGCTAAACAGATGCATCGGTAGCATCTGACTGACACCAGAGATTAGGAAATGGCGTATCAGTTGATACTTTCTCTTGTCATCTAAAGTGTTTGTCAAATCATTATAAATGAAGATAAATGTGTATCTTTAAAAATGTGCGTGATTACACAATGTTACAAATTTTTAACTTTTCCTTTCATTTTTTGCTAGTGAATTAACGTCCGATTATATAAAACACATCGAAGGTTTTCAGTGACAAAAGGATAGGGAAGAGTGGCCATGGCCTTAATTAAGGTACAGCTCCAACATTTGCCGGTTGTGAAAATGAGAAACCGAGCTCGATAGCTGCAGTCGCTTAAGTGCGGCCAGTATCCAGTATTCGGGAGATAGTAGGTTCGAACCCCACTGTCGGCAGGCCTGAAAATGGTTTTCCGTGGTTTCCCATTTCCACACCAGGCAAATGCTGGGGCTGTACCTTAATTAAGGCTACGGCCGCCTCCTTCCCACTCCTAGCCCTTTCCTGTCCCATCGTCGCCGTAAGACCTATCTGTGTCGGTGCGACGTAAAACAAGTAGCAAACAAAAAAGAAAATGAGAAACCACGGAGAAACATTTTCACGGCTGTCGACGGCGGGATTCAATCCTACCACCTTTCCATTGTAACCTTACAGATACGTGACCCGAACTGCTCGCTTAACTTTTTCTCTTGGTGTGAATATCGTAATTTTGGTATCACCAATCACTACGATGACTTCCGTTGGTTTCTGTTACATTTACAGAAGTTAGTGACAGATCGAATATTAAAAATGTGATATTTTGATTATTTTATACGAAATAGCACATACAGCATATAGGTAGTCGTGCACCTAGAAAAATCGCTGTGTCCAATATTTCAGCTTAATCTTTGGCCGTTAAGGTGTTGTCATATAAGGTTCAATGCTGTGCGAACTTAATCTGCAGCTTTTTTTCTTTTAACGTATGGCTGTCAGTGCCGGGAGTATCCGAAGACGTGTTTGGCTCGCCAGTTCTGTAGCTGCTTTTCCCGGTACACCCCATGGGCGTGAGTTACACCTACCGCTGTGTGAGGGTGTTGTTTGTGGGTGTAGAGATACTTGTACGGGCTAGGGATGGGAATTCAGCGGCCGTTGCCTTAAGAAAAATACCATCCTGCCATTTTTTCATGAACTGAAATTGGAAACTAAGGAAAACCATTTCGAGGATGGCCGACGGAGGATTCAAACCGAGTACAGAGCTAAACAAAACCAACTCCATGACGCTACAGGCTTGATGGGCCTTGGCGTACCAAGTTACCGCTGCTCAATTCGAAGGCCTGTTGATTCCGATGTAACGCATGGTCAGTGCGACGAATCCTCTCAACAGTGTTCTTGGCTTTCTAGAGCGGGGTCGCCGTCTCACCATCAGGGAGCTCCTCAGTTGTAAACACGTAGGCTGAGTGGATCTCAAACCAACCCTCCGTCCAGGTCAAAGTCCATGTCCTGGCCGGAAATCGAAGTGGGTGAGAGGCAGGCACTCTTCCCCTAGACTACGGTGCCGGAATACAAAACTGACAATAATAACAGGCTGTGCTGCAATGCACTGAGCTAACCTTTCTTGAGAGAATGGAGTTCGAATTGTATTTTTCTAATCTCTATATATAAAACAGTATGGCATGGCGCATTGTCCTCTTTGAAGTGGCCTTTCCCATCAGGGAACACTGTTGACATGAATGTGGTTCCCAGTTACGTGAAGATAATGGACTGATTATCCAACATCCATACCGGATATCGATTGGTGTACCGAAATAATGGGCCCCAGTGTGTCCCATGAAAACATCGCCCACATCTCCTTCACCAGACTGTCTCCGCTCGACCGTACGATCACGTGCCATAGCCTCCCACACGTTCGGCCGTCGATCTGATAAACCGGGAATCTGCATTCATTGGACCAGGCAAACTTTTTCAAACATCCACAGTCCAGTGGGGATGATCTTATTCTCACCTCATGCGTTGTTTTCGGTCAGTATTTGGGTACGACTGGGTCGTCGACTCCGCAGTCACTTGCGCAGCAGCGTTCGATTAACTGTGTGCTGGGAAGCACACCACCGCTGTGCCTGTCGCCCTTTCTCGAAGTGAGGCCCGACAGCCTCCATTGGCCTCGGGCATCAATGAATCTCTTCCGACAAATGGCTGAACGACGCACAGTGTGTCGAATCCCAATTCTAGGTGGAAAAAATAAAGAACGTTGTTAATAGTGCTGGGATCCTATTAAAAGTTGGCAATATACCGTTTTCGAGGTCGCTGAATTCATGTCTGGCATCGTCTAAAGTGTACGATCTTCGGGGGTAAAAATATAGGGGTGAGGGGAAAGGGGAGGTTTAAAAAATGACCGAAAGCAACAATAGAATAGTCGATTTACGGGAGTAAATATCACGATTTGGATGTGTACATTATAGTTTATGACAGTAGTAAACATATTGTTTAAAACTGGATAAAATATGAACAACAATGAAAATTTCAGTCCAGTATTCTTGTTACCCTTATTTGAGGGAATAGACGAAGACACTGTATGTAAATTCTTCCAGACTGAAAATGTATTTTAAATTGGTATTAAACGTAAAACAACGAAATATGCACACAAAATAGCAATAACTTTTAAAAATTAAGACATATGCGTCAAAATCAAAACAACAATATTTCTTTATAACACAATTTCATTTTCTAGTCCGGTTAATGACATAGTTTTAGTAAACACACGAACACACTATTATTAATATATTATATTGTATTTGCACGTTAAAAAGGCATGATTACACTCAAAAACATTTGGTAAAAGACGTTAAAGGATCATATTATTAACAAGTATTTGTCTCATCAATCTCATCTCGTTAATAATAACAATATATCTAATGTTCATTTGTCCGCTGATTCGTCTGTAGAGTCCAGAGCATCGTAGTCATTGCTATACTGATCTTCATTTGATGTGAAAGGATCTTGGAAGTCATTAAGTAACTCAATAGCTTCCATAGGAAGATTACCACGAGTTTTACGTGGCATTGTTCGGTACTTGTTTATTAAGGGATCTGATGTAATCAACATGTTAAGCAAGTCTCTATTAGTTGAATGCCTGCTACATTTTCGAGTATGATGTTCACGAGACCTCCGACAATCTTTATTTCTAGCTTCTTGAGCTTCTTCAGATAAAGGTCCTATTGGCACAAGAAAATGTTTAATTACTTGAGTACTGTGTACTAAAATGTTATGCACATTTACGGGCATATAATACCATGCTTATAGTTAACATACAAAGCCACAACGAATTTTTTCCCAAGTCGTTGTTCTCTTCTTCCTGCACTCTCCCATTTTGTGTTAATATTATGGGATATCGACTCAATTTTGGTTCTTAGCTCCTGAACCTGAGTGCCAGTAAGAGTTGTAGACTCAAATTTATTCATAACATATTGAAATATGACTTCTGAACACCCCTCTTTACGACACGACCGCCACGCGTTGAAACATTCTTCTCGCGGTAACGCCCACATAGTCACTGAAAATAAGAAAATAAACCATCATGCACATTCGTGCGTAGCCAAACCACTACTGATCCTGAATCTACATTAAATTTCTCATCGAATGATGTTGAAAGTAAAGTGGCACTATGATGCACTCATAAAGTTTTCTTCGAGCAAAGTCTAAAAACAATCTAATTTTCTACAACCACTTCCTTTTACAACGCATTGTGAATAATTTATTTAGTGCAGAACGCTTGTATTACACATAAAAGTGAGAACACATACATCTTTTCACTATTCCATGAGCCACAGAAGACAACAACTATTGAACTCACTAGAAACACAACGTTCGGTTCACTCCGACACCTCCTATCCACTGAGCCTGATGACTGCCAGGAAAACGTTTCAGCACCTGTCCCCTCCCTCCTACGCACCAGAAAGCGGAAAGGAAGACCGGAGGTCATCATCTGGTTTGTTCACTATCGAATGAGCCAGGTTTCACTTTGATTTGCGCCAGTGAATTTTTTCCACCTAGATATGGGATTCGACACACTGTGCGACGCGCCGTTGTTCACCCATCTTTGCACCACTTTCGATACGTGCTCACAACAGCGGCACGAGAACAGCCGCGCCGTTTCTGAGATGCTGGTACGAAGGTGCTGTGCCATAACAATTTGCCCTCTGTCAAATGCAGAGAGATCGGCTACTTCTCCCATTCTGACGCTGGAGACACTACTGACAGCAAGCTTGTAGACCTACCCGCTAAATGTTCCCGGCACGGGGTGGTCGTAACGAAATGGCTCATCGGTGTATACCCGCTATCATACTTCTCATGTACTGAATAACACATAAAGGCACGTAGAAAATGAATATATATTGACAAAATACAAGAAAGGAAATCTGTAAACAATGCCGTAAGATACAACACAAGAATGTCGTATATCGAGGTTCTTTTTGTATGTAGCCCGTGACGTGTTTCGCTTTAAAGTTATAGCAATAGTCTGTGAATACTGAAACACTCCAAGGGTCTCAGAAAAGACATCCATAGCCTGTTCTCAACTTAATTGTGCGTGCGTGCAAAATTTGTATACTTTTCAACTGCTGTCTGTACCTAAGGACCAAAAGACACTTCATTTCTATCACAGGAAAAGCAAGTCCCGTCAGATACTGAGACCCTCGTTCTTCTTTCTTCGTTAGCTTCAAAAACGTTTTAATTAAACAAAACATTATGTGCAGAAGAGGCAAGATCATTTTGGGAATCCACAAGGAATTCTTCTTTATCTTTTTCCCTTTGAGTAAGCGACTTTCCTTCACATTAGTATCACGCTCTCATAAGAAGCAACAGTGTTCTATGTATATTATCCAAAATATCCCATTTTCCCCTCAACATTGCTGAAAGAAAAACAAATTCCAATTTCGAAATCAGAAGGAAAATACATTCAGGAACACCCCATTAGTTTCCAGGAAATTAAAACCGTGTAACGGAGTGTTATTAATTTGCATAATTCTTATTCTCCTGGCCCTTGTCCCAATTTATTTGGGATAGAAACTCGATGTGGCTTAGGTCCAGATTTACGACTGAATGCCCTTCTTGACGCAACCCTATGTGGAGATATATATTCACTATTGTATGTATGTGTGGTTGGTAATGTGGTGTGCTGTGTGTAAATATAGAGAGTGTATTAAGACAAATACAAACGCCCAGTCCCCGAGCGAGATGAATTTACCACATACAGTTATACTGTAATTCTCGGTCCAGCCGGGAATCGAATCCAGTGCCTTCTGTTCCGCGTAGGAGCCTGATAAACTTTTTGCTGCTTATCCCAGCAATTTCTGGGGTCGCTGGGGTTTAAGGCCACATGTTCTCCCTGATGTCACGTGATTTTTTAGAAGAAAATTTGAACCCAAGATCGACCGCGATTCGAACCTCAGACTTACGGCCGGGAAGGTAACAGCTAAGCCACTAAGCTAATCACGCTCTCCTATTAGTTTGCATACTACTGTCAATAACATTCTCTTTGAGGTACTTTTTATTTCAGTCTTTAAAGACTAACTAACTAACTAACTAACTAACTAACTAACTAACTAACTAACGAGAAGACTTCCCAGCTATGAAGTGTGTTCAAGTTTAAGAGTTTGAATCACAACGCAGTCGACTGGCATTTAAGAGTGCTAAGAGCGCTTGAAGAATCCCCTTTAACGGACAGCAAATCTGCTGACACGAACATCTTACCTTTAATCACCTTTAAAGGTCATCCGAGTGTGCTCGGATTCCGTTCCCTACACGGTTACTAGTCTAGTAACCGTGGTTCCCTAGCCTTCAGCCTGCGAGGCGAAAGCCTAACCAGGTGAATTAATTACCTTAAAAAACAAGTGACTAAGGAGTCTCATAAATCTTGAAAATTGAATTGGCCTCCGGAAGTTTAAATGAAACAGCACCGGGCGAGTCCTAGTCAATAGTACGGGACAGGACTAGAGTTCCGTCAAATTCTTGATAAGAAATAAAACCAACATATCAATGAAACAGCTCCCCTGGGGGATCAATGATACAATTTCAACCTCCGAATCCGAAAAGTGAATGTTGTCGTATGATATCGGCAGGTAAAAGATCTCTGAACGTCTCTGTGTTGTAGTGGTTAGTGCGATTATCTGCCACCCCCGGAGGCCCAGGTTTGATTTCCGGCTCTGCCACGAAATTTGGAAACTTGGTACGAGGGCTGGAGCGAAGCCCAATCAGCCTCAGGAGGTCAACTGAGTAATGGCGGGGGTTCGATTCCCACCTCAGCCATCCTCGAAGTGTTTTTCCGTGGTTTCCCACTTCTCTTTCAGGCAAGTGCCGGGATGGTACCTAACTTAAGGCCACGGTCACTTCCTTCCCTCTTCCTTGTCTACCCCTTCCAATATTTCCTTCCCGACAAGGTCCCAGCTTAGCATAGCAGGTGAGGCCACCTGGGCGAGGTACTGGTCCTCCGTCCCAGTGTTATCCCCCGACCTAACGTCTCACGCTCTAGGACACTGCCCTTGAGGCGGTAGAGGTGGGATCCCTCGCTGAGTCCTTGCGAAAAAACCAACCCTGGACGGAGGGTAAACGGATTGAGAAAGAAAGGAAGAAACGATCTCTGGAGATATATTATAATTATGTTTACTCGAGCGAATTAACTAAAATGAAGCGGTAGGTTGCCCAATAAAACACTGATTTCTCAATTAATTGGCAGAATGCAACGAAACGCTAAAACTGATACGCAGACAGGATAAAAACGTCAAATAAAATGCTTGCGTACATTAGTTGGGGTCATACGATTATTATTATTATTATTATTATTATTATTATTATTATTATTATTATTATTATTATTATTATTATTATTATTATTAATGAAATACAGTTAGGTTTTTACAAAAAAAAGTATTCTTATCACAAGTTTCCAATCAAACATGAGAAAGGTGTTTATTGTCATATACTTCATTTTTCACGATGTGGTTAACTGTGTAACGCTCAGACGGTTCTTTGGCGACAATGGGATAGAAATGGGAAGGAAGCTGTTGCTGTCTTAATGAAAGTCAGCCCCATCGTTTAGCTAGGGTGGAAATGGGAAACCACTGAAAGTTATCTTCAGAGCTGCCGACAGTGAAGTTCGAACTCACCATTTCCCAAACGTAAGCTTACACAAGCGCACAGCCAACTCGCTCAATATTATTACTCTTTTATTATTGTTAATTTTTTAGTTCAACAATCAGTTATCAATGGCTTTGGATGTTTTTTCATTTTAAATCCACTTTAATTAGTTTTAAGTTTTATTTACTGTGTTATCCCTAGTGGACGTACGATTTTACAACGTTTTAAGTCTATTTAATGCTTTAACCTGTTTAGAGTTCCGATCAAACAGCTTCTCCCTGCAGTGGCCTGCCATGAACGGGTACTTCAGTTCACCTACATCGCATGTTGTTATGCACCACATGTGATCGATAGAGGGGCGCCAGTGGAGCAATGCGGTAGTGAGTGTGTACGATCTAGCACATCTCGTGTGACATGAACTACTTTAGTCCGGGATCAATAGGACAGACCTCTTCCGTGAAATCACCACTGCGATATCTGCTGCTGTAATGCTGCATGAGTTATAAGTCACTGCCTTCAGTATTTGCTACTCATTTTGACTGCAGCTCTCCTCCAACAAGGGAGAGTTGTGGTGTTGTCGACGATCATCTCGACGAAACTCTCATCTTAGGACGTTAGTAGTTCCACGGCAGTATCTCTAAGGCATGTATGGGCAAACCTCGAACCAACAGAAAATTAACACGTAAAGCCAGCAAACACCTGTAGTTGGTAACGAATAGGTGGGTAGAGGCCAAAACGGTTGCTGATTCACTTACAAATATGGTCTGCATGTAGTTTCTTTTTAGTTTTACAATTTGTTTTACATCGTACCGACCCAGGTACGTCTTTTGGGGACGAGGGAGTAGGAAAGGGCTAGGTCTCGAAAGGAAGCGGCTTTGGCCTTAAATAAAGTACAGCCCTAGCATTTGCCTGGTGTGAAAGTGGGAAACCACGGAAAGCCATCTTCAGGGCTACGGACAGAGGACGTCAAACTTTGTAGTTTAGATCACAGTAAACAAATCATAAATTAGAAAATTTTACTTTAAATACGAGTACATTTGCAATTAGTCTATTTCACGATGTAAACGTGTGGCAGATCAATGAAAAATGACCTCCAGCAGTGTCATATCTTGTAGCTCACTTCTAGCTCATGAAACACTTGTGGTTAGCGAATCAGTAAATGTTCATGCATGTTGTAAGCTTTTACGTTTTATAACTGCCAGTAACTCCTAATGCAGCGATCGGAAGCTGGGAAAAGGGCCACCTATAATGTATTCGACTAATTATTTACAATACCGATATAAGTTTGGGAATTCGATAGTGACATGTGTACACAAGAAACTTCTGTTTTCCAATTTGTTGTACGTCGCACCGACACATATAGGTCTTATGGCGACAGTGGGATAGGAAAGGTGGGAAGGAAGCGACTGTGGCCTTGATTAAAGTACAGCCCCAGTATTTGCCTGGTGTGAAAATGGGTAACTACAGAAACCCATCTTCAGGGCTGCCGACAGAGGGATTTGAACACTAAAACTCATACGGTAACTGGATATTGCTTTGTGCCACTCCGAAATCGTTTCTGGTGGAGTACACGCACCAGGACTACTTGATACGAGAACTGGACAGATCCAAAGGAAAATAGCACGAATTGTTCTGGGTCATTTCCGGCAAAAGAGTAGTGTTACGAAAATGTTGCAAACTTTGGGCTGAAAAGACTTGGAAGTAAGGAGACGAGCTGCTCGACTAAGCGGAATAATTCAAGATGTTAGTGGTGAGATAGCGTGGAATAACATTAGTCGACGAATACGCTTGAATGGGGTTTTAAAGAGTAGGAAAGATCATAAAAAGAAGTTAAAGTTCGAGTTCGAAAGGACAAACTGAGGTAAATATTCGTTTATAGGAAGAGGAATTAGGGATGGGAATAATTTATGAAGGGAGATGTTTGATACATTTTCAACTTCTTTTTTTTGATAGGGGCTTTACGTCGCACCGACACAGATAGGTCTTATGGCGACGATGGGATAGGAAAGGCCTAGGAGTTGGAAGGAAGTGGCCGTGGCCTTAATTAAGGTACAGCCCCAGCATTTGCCTGGTGTGAAAATGGGAAACCACGGAAAACCATCTTCAGTGCTGCCGATAGTGGGATTCGAACCTACTATCTCCCGGATGCAAGCTCACAGCCGCGCGCCTCTACGCGCACAGCCAACTCGCCCGGTTTTTCAACTTCTTTGAAATCCTTTAGGAACGGGTGAGGTAAAGTACCGTTAGGGAATGTGACACCTAGGCGACAGCCCTAAATGCAGATCAGTGATGATTGATGGGGAAGATGCTCCTGCGCTTTTATGGGTCATATCTCGGCTACTCTCTGTACAAGCTTCCATTGCCCGTACCCTCGGCACTACCACGGGGTACAGTGGTTAGCTCTACGCCCCGTTGTCTTTATCCTCAGGAAATTCATAGCTAGGTGTCTCTTCGGAATTGGTAGACTCATTTCTAAATTTCTAGACTTTCTGAGGGGGAATCGAACCCACATCGTCATCGGGAAACCAAGCACACTTTTAACTATCTCGGCCAGGCAGTTCGAAATCAAGTATCGCAGTACATTGTGATTTATTTTTCAGCATTAGACCTATGAGTTGAAAATTCATAGTACTAAAGGTAAATGGCACGATACAAACATTACAGATTCCTTACGTTGTTTACCCGGAGAGTTAGCAGCGCCATACGGGCGCGGAACTATACATTTGAATTTGTATTCAGGAGATGAGTTGTTCGAACGCCGCTATCATCAGGCCTGAAGATAGTTTTTAGTGTTTTTCTATTTCCACATCAGGCAAATATCCACAGGCACTTCCTTCCCTAACCCATCATCGCCGAAAACCTATCTGGGTCGGTCCGAATTTAAAACACTAGCAAACACAATTGTTGCTTTATGTAAGAGGTTTGAGACTTTTCACCATCAGTTAACAGTCTCATAAACATACAGAAGTATTTGTGGTGTGTTTGATAGCCTTTGTGGCTTGGTGTGTGTACTAATGGGTGTACTTATAGAAATGGGAAGAGAGAGATTGAGTTCTACACCAGAAATGAGGTAAAATCTGCAGGAATCATCATCTGATGTAACAAAGATTCGAACCTCGGATCTTAAAATGCACTTTTTCTAGTCCTATTGTTATAGTGGCCTAAAGGGATTCTCACTGAAGATAGCCTCTGATAGCCCAAAGATTCGAAACTCGGATTTTCGAACGATGCGTTTTCGCGATCCTACCGTGAAGTGGTGTGTCCCAAAGAATTTTGTACCTAGATATGTATGTTTGGTTGAATAACTGCGTGTTTTTCATTTTTATTTCCGTAAGTCCTATATCATGAGAAGTGATTCCTCATCCTGAAGTTAGCAAGTTGACGTAATTGTATTAGCTCTTGATTTGGGGGGTGGGGTGATAAACAAAGCTGTCGTGGTTCGACTCTTGGCCAGTGCATTTTTGATTTAATTGCAAAATCTTGCCTGGCTATCAAGTCTGACTAATTGGAGTTGAGATCTATACAGACCTTTAATTAGCATTTTAATATCGCATAACAATTATGAAGAGGCCAACTCAGACCTGTGAGGGAGCTACCTCATATGTGAGTTTGTGATTCTGACATTAATAATAGTTGATGATGTGACACCAAAACTTGGTGTATTGTATTGTGACAAGAAAGAAAGACGTGAGCTTGGCTGATGTCTTATAATGCTTGTTGAGTTATCTTCAACGAGGCTAATCAGATAACAAAGTGTGCTTACTATGCATTTTATCTGGCAAAATCTCTGGATAACAAAAGTATGCAGTTCTTTATCAAGTCAACATCTGTCTATAAAGAATATTGCAAGAAGGCCTAATGACTGGCTACTCTTAATACGTCAATACTGTCATGCAACATGACAGAGGAAATTCATTTTATGAATGTTAAGCCTCAGTTTATGTATCGATCTGTTATACACCCACAGTGAATACTTCCACCATTCGGATCTGCTCTTTGTCCATTACTCAGCTCCAGAGAGGACATCGTGTGATATACTGGTAATTAACTTTGGTCCTGCCGTTGTATAGGGGTTAGTATATTAGCTTCTCTGTTGATTAGCCCAGGATTTATTCCCATCTCTACTGTGTGGGATTTGAATCCTGGTGTGGGGTTGGAACGGACTACACTGGTCTTAATGTATCGGTAGACTCACACACAATACAGCTTCCTGTGACCGACAGGAAATCGTTATTCGTATTAGTAGCATTAGCCTCGAAGTTCTTTGGAATTTAAAATCGTGTTAAGCGGTCACTGATCACAGTTTGGACTACTCGTACGACGCAAGACATCAACACTATTTGTGTTCATGTAACGTGCCCATGTCTCTAACTCACCACTGTAACTAACTTTTTATACATCTGACATTTTCTCTCGATAATAATAATAATAATAATAATAATAATAATAATAATAATAATAATAATAATTGTTGCGGGGTTTCCGTGGTTCACAGAGGTGTAAGAAGGTGCCGGGGTGAATGAGTAGACAGGGGAATGACCAGAGCATAAATTAAAGGACAAAATTTTGAAATTTTATTAATTTCCTTTTCTATTCTAAAATTTGATAGGTAAAAAATCTGGATGAGCAACAATACTATAAAGATGATCTCGTCAGGTCCCACAATAACAATGACTTAAAGTAAAAAATGGGGTGCAATAGAGGAGATTATCGGTACAATAGTTTAAAAGGATGAGCATTGAAGCTCTAAAGGTACACTATTTTACAAGAGCACATTTGCTCCATTTATTTAAATACTAGGAGATTGAGCTCCAAAATTTACTACCGTTTGTCTATCGGTAATTACACTTTAAACGGGGGCATTGAGTGCCCATACTAAATGGCCTTAATACAAAAAATAAAAGGTTTCAGACGATCGGTAATAAACAAAAGGTTAGGAGGCGAAACTATAGCACTCCTTTGGAAAACACTTTTAATCCTAATTGGGCTTACGGCCCGAAGTTGCAGAGGCTAAGCCTATACTACAAAGGGGTGACTAGATGCGATATATTAAGTACCAAAGCAGTGTGAAGAATTTACAGGTTTAGAAAATCTTAGTCACCCCATACCAAGTTGAATGGGAATTAACAGAGGGTGAACACTCTTTATTTCCTAAATTTACATAGTTTCCCTGCAGGGATGTGAACAGAGTCTTTAGACCTGCCGAAAATTTACATTTAAGCAGAGACTTTAGGACTTAACATTAATAAAAGAAGTTTGAAACCTTCCCCCCAAGTTATCTGCCTGGAGCAAGCACATGTTAAGAAGTTTCTGCCATTACCTTGAGTCGTTGGGCCTTCCGAATGTGGGCTTACAGCCCCTACCTCATATTACGCCCCACACACTAGACCAGAGCGATGAAGATGGCAATACGGCCCTAAAGCGCCCAGTTTTTATAGGATCTCAGAGGGGAAAGTTCCTGAACTCTTTTGAGCTAGACAAAATGCCCGTACACCCCCCCAATTTTTTTGATACTGGCTTTACATCGCACCGACACAGATAGGTCTTGTGGCGACGATGGGACAGGAAAGACCTAGGAATTGGAAGGGAGCGCCCGTGGCCTTAATTAAGGTACAGCCTGGTGTGGAAATGGGAAACCACGGAAAACCATCTTCAGGGCAGCCGACAGTGGGATTCGAATCCACTATATCCCGGATGCAAGCTCACAGCCACGTGCCCCTAACCGCACGGCCAACTCGCCCGGTTTTAATTGCCTAGAGAAGTATACACAAAATTCCTGATTGGTTAATAAATAACGTAGGAGGAAGCTGTAGGAGTATAGATGACCTTTGCATACGAAAAAAAAAATCAATTCCGCCAGAGAGGGCACATAGGCCAATAGTAGAGACATCTAAAGGTTAAAGGCCCAATTATCTTCAGTTACGGTACATTATTTCCGGATTCACTACACAGATGGCCTTCTAGAAGGCGCGCAATTCAACGAGACGGAGAAGGTGTTCCCCCGGTATAATAATAATAATAATAATAATAATAATAATAATAATAATAATAATAATAATAATAATAATAATAATAATAATAATAATAATAAAATTGCGTATGACTTTTAGTGCCAGGAGATCCCACGACGGGTTCGGCTCGCAGGTGCAGGTTTTTTGATTTGACTCCCGTAGGCGACCTCTGCGTCGTGATGAGGATGAAATGATGATGAAGACAACACATACACCCATCCCCCGTGCCAGGAAAATTGACTAATGATGGTTAAAATTCCCGACCCTGCCGGGAATCGAACCCGGGACCCCTGTGACCACAGGCCAGCACGCTAACCATTTAGCCATGGAGCCTGACATAATAATAATAATAATAATAATAATAATAATAATAATAATAATAATAATAATAATAATAATAATAATAATAATAATATAATGGCGTGTGACCTCCGAAGAGGCCTGGTGCAGATCTTTCGAGTTGACGCCATATAGGTGACCTGTGCGTCTATGAGGATGAGGCCCTGCCTATGATGAATTCTAATGATGAAGACGGCACACACACCCAGCCTCCGAGCCATCGGAATTAAACAAGGAAGGTTAAAATCCCCGATCCGGCCGGGAAACGAATCCGCGACCCCTGGGCAGAAGGTCAGCACGCTTAGCATTTCGCCACGGAGTCGGAAAAAATAATAATAGTAATAGTAATAGTAATAGTAATAGTTAATAGTAATAATAATAATAATAATAATAATAATAATAATAATAATAATAATAATAATAATAATAATAATAATAATAATAATAATAATAATAAGTTCCGGAATTTCATCCTTTGGGAGTTCTTTTACGTGCTGTTAAATCTATCAACATGAGACTGACGTACTCGAGCAGCTTCAAATGCTACCGAACAGTTGCGGTATCGAACCTGCCAACTTGGAGCACTCAGCCACTCAGCGCGGCTCTCGAAATCTTGCGAGACAAGTAGGACAGGAAATCTGAAACGTGGAGCGTGATGTAAGCAAGCGGCCCGAGCCCTGGAAACGTAGCTGACATAACTTTCGATCCTTAATATACCTCTCGGGAGTAGTTCCATTTAAATTCTGTCTATGGTACAGGCTCATAAAGTGGTCACTCATTTTACATTAGACAGCGAGGATGAGTACAATGACATGACATAGTAGTGACATTTCCTAATTACAGCCCAAAGTTAATTACGTACGGTTCATGTCGTGGATCAATACAGCTTCAGCTGACCAACTAACTTTCCGCCTCCCATGATCACCCGTACGTGAGCATCACCCAGCAACTTGTCAAGTCAACAAGTAGAAACTGTTGCTTGTCCAACATTTTGCGGTCTCACCACAGAACTCTACACAACTGGAGAAGTTACTAAAAGGGTCATGAATGAATATTTCTACGAAGGTGACTTTACTGTTATTCAAACCAAGCAAGCTTGCAGTGCTGATATCGTGATCTAGCTACTGAAATTCCAGATTTATGTGGAATCCTAACCACAGAAGCATGACTTTACGCTTCAAAAATCCCACACGCGTTGTCCGGGACTCGAGCAGCGCTTGCCTTGGTTAGAAGCCACTGAGTATGACCAATGTTTAATACCGTCATCTAAGAAACAACAGGAGCCATTGAAATAGCAATCATCACCATAGTCGCCACCATTATTAAAGCCAAAGGTATATGGTTCTAATAATGGCATTGGCTTTGCGTCCCACTAACTACCTTTTTCGGTTTTCGGAGGGTGTAAGGTTCATGGGACCATTGGCGTCCTTGGAAGAGCACAAGGCAAAAGTTTACACTTTTCGTTGTGTTGGGCCTAGCGAGATAGAGTGGTCAGCTCCATGCTCGGCCGCCGTTGTCCTTAGCTGTTAAACTGGTACTTGTTTTTGGTGCAGGATGAGTGAACCTCCAGAAGTAGAATTCTCATTCTTAAATTTTGAACTTCCCAATGCGAAATCGAATCCATGCCCTTTTGGATGGACCGCCACGAGTAGGCAGCCCCATTATCATCATCAAGAAACAATATTGTGTAAGTAACAAAATATTCTGCCCACAATATATGCAATGCAACAACATAAGATAAGTCGTTTTAATGTGTCAGCAATGTATACGAAATTTTGTATTTTTTGTAACTTTTTATTTAAGTTATCTTAATTTACGGGAGGTACCATATTCTGAAGTTATAGGCTGCTTACGTGGTACGAGTTGTGTTTCTGTAAGTTTTCAATTGGGAGAAGGTGGGTTCGAATCCCAAAATCGGCAGTCCTGATTATGGTTTTATGTGGATTTTCATATTTAGACTAGACAAATTAAGTTCAGGCCGTTATCTACCTTTCCCCATCCCAGTACAGCCAAAAACTTAATGTGATACTTCAACTAAGTAAGTGGGAAGCTAGAAGAAATCATATGAAAGTGGATTGTTAGCGTTTAATCCTGGTAATTTTCAAATTATTTAACTAACGCATAAAATAAAAGTGCCCGTTACAAAAATAGCACATTGCTGTGAATAATAGGAATTATTTTTCAAAATGCACAGTATTGGTGTCAATCTCCATTCATGTTATGTGCTTTTCATCTAAATAGTGCTTTACTGAAATATAAACAGTGTTTACTTTCCAGACCTGAGCGAAGTTCTTTTACTTGCCAGTAAATCTACCGACAAGCATCCTCAAATACCATCGGACTGAGTCAGGCTCGAACACGCCAACATGTGTCCGTAAGACCTACGTTTTTACCTCTGAGGCGCTAAGACCGGCAGATAAAGTAAAGAGGACCATTGTGTGTTATTGCAACCATAATCTCGTGTAATATAGTAGCCATTCCCAAACTGTGGTGCGCAGACCCTTGGGGGACGGGGAACGACGATAATCCAAGGGGTCCGTTATAATAAGTTGAATGTGTTAAAGAGGGATATTTTATTGTAGACATGCAATTCATATATCATTATTCTAAATTTAGGAACTATGTATTAATTCTTGTATTACTTACATACAGTAGGCTATATGGAATGGTTTTTTTTTGCTAGTTGCTTTACGTCGCACCGACACAGATAGGTCTTATAGCGACGATCGGACAGGGAAGGGCTAGGAGTGGGAAGGAAGTGGTCGTGACCTTAATTAAGGTACAGCCCCAGCATTTGCCTGGTGTGAAAATGGGAAACCACGGAAAACCATTTTCAGGGCTGTCGACAGTGGGGTTCGAACCTACTATCTCCCGAATACTGGATACTGGCCGCACTTAAGCGACTGCAGCTATCGAGCTCGGTTTATGGAATTTTAGGTCGATAAATGTTACAAGTTGGCGATATCTTGTGAAGAACTTGTAATACAACTCTACGTTTCTGATCGACTTTTGGGTCCATGGCACCTCCTATACCCTACAATTTCTAAAAAGAAAATGGAATAATTTCTAAGGAAGTGTTTATATAAAAATGACTGCCGCCAGTTCCTCTGTCAGCAATTTAAATCATAAAACGTATTCTGTATACCTCCTCCGGTCTAGTCACGCACTGTGGTAGAGGACTTCCGTCTGTAATAAATATTAGTGTTACTGGTTTGGTGAGCCTGGTGGTTTTAAGAACAGTCATGAGGCTATCGACCCCAAACCAAACCACATAGCGCAACAGGCCTGGAAGGGCCTTGGCTTACCAAGCGACCGCTGCTCACGCCAAGGCTTACAGATTACGAGGTGTCGTGTGGTCAGCACGACGAATCGTCTCGACCGTTATTCTTGGCTTCTTAGACCGGGGCCGCCACCTCAACTGTAATAACGTAGGCTGAGTGGACCTCGAGCCAGCCCTCAGATCCAGGTAAAAATCCCTGACCTGGCCGGGAATCGAACCCGGGGCCTCCAGGTAAGAGACAGGCACACTACCCCTACACCACGGGGCCGGCGACAATCGACCCCACATTACTTTTTTTTGCTAGTTGCTTTACGTCGCACAGACACGGTGGGGTTCGAGCCCACTACCTCCCGCATGCAAGCTCACAGCTGCGCGCTCCTAACCGCACGGCCAACTCACCCGGTACCCACATTACTTAAATATTCCTATTTTATTAGAGATCGAATACATTATCAACGGAGATGCAATATTCATTGTAAAGTCTTGAAATGGAGATCGAGGAGAAGCCGTACAGTGATTGGGACGGGTCAATGCCTTGATTAAACTGAACTGCACGCTACAGCTGTGAAAAGACTGATGATTGCGTGTTGTTCGTGTTACTAGGCTACGGAGTTTGCTCCAAGATTGCCCATGTTTCTATGTTTACATAATGTTAGGGTTGCCTACCCGAGACGGTATAGGCATATTCGGTTCTCTGGAACAACACAGGTTCGATTCTTTAAGGAAGCTGAAAACTTAGAAACGAGATATCTACAGTAGTTGTGCACAGGTACATGGCCCAGAGGTTTAGTCAGCCTACATCAAAACTGAGTAACAGATTGGGGACAAAGTTGACTGGCATAAGATATTTTTGTGCTACTGGTTTAACATGACACTAACTCAAATAATTTTCCGGTGATGATGAGATAGGAAAGGTCTAGGGACGGGAAGGAATAGTCCCAGTATTTGCCTAGAATGAAAATGGAAATTCAAGGAAAACCATCTCCAAAGTTGCCGATGGTAGGTTTCGAACCCACCGTCTCCCACAGCTACGCGCCGGCGTATGTATATTTAGTCCTCAGCCCGAAGGCTCGTTGGATCCTCAACAGCTCCACCATCAGCTGTCATAGATGGCCTAGGCATCACTAAAGAGGCGTACTAGGGAAATGAGGAGTGAGGTACTTTCCCGTTGCTTTCCTCACTCAACCAGAAGTTGCTATTACATATCAGTCTGCCAAGACCACTGAAATGCATGCACCAACTGACCCTATGAGCAATATTTTCACACGATTCATAGCAGGGACTGGCTGCAGAAAGAATGGCATTACTAGCATCACTCATACTTCAGTCACTTTCATTTTGCCGGGCTGAGTGGCTCAGACGGTTGAGGCGCTGGCCTTCTGACCCCACTTGGCAGGTTCGATCCTGGCTCAGTCCGGTGGTATTTGAAGGTGCTCAAATACGTCAGCCTCGTGTCGGTAGATTTACTGGCACGTAAAAGAACTCCTGCGGGACAAAATTTCGGCACCTCGGCGTCTCCGAAAACCGTAAAAGAGTAGTTAGTGGGACGTAAAGCAAATAACATTATTATTATTACTTTCATTTTGTCAAAGCCAAGGATAAAGCTGAGACAGATCAATGAAAGTAACAAACTTGCTCTAGCCCATACCAGAAGACATAGTGCACTGTAAACACTAGGTCCCGCCAGCAAAGGCACAACGCGCCGGCATACCTCCAAATAACGGTTTGCTCCACAAACACGGCAACTGGTGGAACGGTTGCAATGGTACGTAGTCATAGGCGAGAAATGTCACTAATATAGTCCGTATTAGAGATGGCTGAAAAATAACGTAGCAGTTACTTTGTCACTGTTACGTATGTAACGAGGAAAAAATAACAGGTCACCGAGTAACGACAACAGAATAACGTACTAGTGAAAACAATAACTGGGAAGTGGGAACTGTCACTAGTAGCAGCTTGCAGACACAGAATGTGCCCTTCAGAGTTCAGATAGTACACATGTCTTCGAAGTGAGAGCGCCTTCGTAGGAGATTGCTATAAGTCAAATGCACTATAGTGTATAATATAGTCTATAGTGTATTTATTTAAGTTGCTGCTGTCATCTGGTAACTAAAGTGTAAACCGTTAGGACATATTCAACTGCTCAGCGGTAATCGTTGACTTAGACATCGCGCAGGGCTACCTACATTATAATCTATATATATAAAATAAGAGTTTTGTCTGTACATTGCTCAGAATTTGAAAATAATGGTATTTCTGTATCAGTCATGTCCATAGTAACAAGAAAATGCATTTTTTACTTTTCCGTAATTTCTGTCTGTCTGTCTGTCTGTCTGTCTGTATGTACACGCATCACGAGAAAACGGTTGAAGAGAATTTAATGAAAATCGGTATGTGAAGTCGGGGGATGAGCCTCTACAATTTAGGCTATAAATCATTTTGCTCACGCTGAGTGAAATGGTAGTTTAGGGGAAGGCCTAAAATTGAATTCTCAACTATTTATGTTATTAGTGGTCTAATGAAAATCGGTATGTGAAGTCGGGGGATGAGCCTCTACAATCTAGGCTATAAATCATTTTACTCACGCTGAGTGAAATGGTAGTTTAGGGTAAGGCCTAAAATTGAATTCTCAACTATTTATGTTATTAGTGGTCGTATTTTAAAGAAAATGGGTATGCCAAGTTGGGGAATAAGTTGCTACAATCTAGGCTATCAATAATTGTATTCACACTGAGAAAAATTGTAGTTTAGGGGAAGGCCTAAAATTTAATTCTCAAATATTGTTGTTGTTAGTAGTCCTATCTTGATGAAAATCGGTATGCAAAGTCAGGAAATAAGTCGCTATAGTCTAGGCTGTAAATTATTTTATTCACGCTGGGTGAAATGGTAGTTTAGGGGAAGGCCTAAAATGTAATTCTCAAATATTTCTTATTAGAGGTGTAATCGATGAATGCTACATAACTAAGGTTATATAGTATTAAATTTCCTATTATTCATGTCTTATACATTGTTACCGTACTGGCTATGATCACAAAGATATTCATGAATTTGGATTTTTGTTACTAAGTCCATATCAGCGCCGAGTAACGAGAAACTGGGTAAACAGTATTTGTATGTAAAGTCGGAGAATAAGAAACTACAGTTTATGGTATAAAATATTTTACAAATCACAAAGTCGAAAGAAAACTAAATGTGAAGGCTTACAATATAGAACGCTCATAACATTGATCAACAATAACATTACATTGACCATTGTTTGTCGTGATGTACTTTGTGTCTTCTGCTGCCCCTCATCTCCGGTAGATAGGATTACTGCTGCGTACAGAGTATTTTTTATTTGATTTACGTTGCGCCGACATAGATAGGTTTTATGGTGACGATGGGGTAGGAAAGGGCTAGGAGTGCCTTAGGTCTTAATTAAGGTACAGGCCCAGCATTTGACTGGTGTGAAAGTGGGAAACCACAGAATACCATCTTTAGCGCTGCCGACAATGGGGTTCGAATCCACTATCTCTCGGATGTAAGCTCACAGCTGCGCACCGCTAATCACACGGTCAACTCACCCAGTCGTACAGAGTGTAACAGCCTGTCTGAATACTGATGGGAAGTAGCTGGGGAGTTAGATAACTTTCTTCTTTAGCATGCCATTCCCCTGGTTTATAAATTTTCTGATACTACTGGTACGTAACACACTGGATCATTATAGAATTCGGGCTATTCAATCCCTACTCTGAGGCATTGATTGGAATGAACAGTGTGCATATTAAGCGGAATAATGGCAGATGAGTGTTCATGGCAATCTGCGGCCTGGTCATCCCAGCTCTGGAACTTTGGACTATTAGATTGGCACCGCAATCTAACCGCAGCACTGTTCGTTAAAAGTGATAAAACGTGCGGCTTTCCATTTGATCGAGTATTTTATATGATAGCATTGCTTTTAATCGCTACATTCATACTTACATTTTTGTAATGACCTATGTTGATTTCAGGTTAGGAAAACCACAAAGTCAGTCTTTCTGAGAATCCCGTAGCGAAGCACGAGTACATCAGCTAGTAGTATTATAAGTTTTACCCGTATAATTTTTCTTGTACCATAAATAAATTAGTATGCTAACTTTCCATATTGATATTATAGATAACATAACATTACTTCATTTTACTTAATCGATCCTCTTGTACTGGTTTATGTTGAGATTTGTCAGACAGATCATCATATTTTCTTGTATTCAATCCTTGATCGAGGCATTGTCAAACTCACTCCTATAGATTTCACAAGAGACGCCATGTTGTCTTCTCATTTCATCCGTTGTCTGCCTCTCGTTAACTTTATAGCAAATAGGAACGCGTGTTTTGCTGCACCGACTTTCAGCAGTGTTGTGATGCGTTCGCGCATGTGTGAGTGAAGGAATGGGACTTCGCAACACAGCTGTAAGGAGACAAGCTTGAAGCCGTGACCAATGAAAGGTGAGTAACGCTGGACGTTATTTATCACTGTTACTTTTCACAGTTACTTTATTGTAACAGTGACAGATGTAGCAGTTACACAAAAATAACCGTTTGTCACACCTCTAATCCGAATTTATTTTGTGTGATTACTGTGAAGTAAAAGCATTTAGTGTCAATCATTTTTTAACGTCCCAAGTATAACGAGTGTTCTAGAATTTATCTGGAGAGATTCTGGAGCTCGAGCATAGTGAATAACTTTCTTTCTTAATCTGTTTACCCTCCAGGGTTGGTTTTTCCCTCGGACTCAGCGAGGGATTCCACCTCTACCGCGTCAGGGGCAGTGTCCTGGAGCTTCAGACTTTGGGTCGGGGATACAACTGGGGAGGAGGATCAGTACCTCCCCAGGCAGCTTCACCTGCTATGCTGAACAGGGGCCTTGTGGGGTGTATGGGAAGACTGCAAGGGGTAGGCAAGGAAGCAGGAAGCGGCCGTGGCCTTAAGTTAGGTACCGTCCCGGCATTTGCCTGGAGGATAAGTGGGAAACGACGGAAAACCACTTCCAGGATGGCAGAGGTGGAAATCGAACCTACCTCTACTCAGTTGACCTCCCGAGGCTGAGTGGACCTGGTTCCAGCCCCTGTACCACTTTTCAAATTTTGTGGCAGAGCGGGAATCGAATCCGGGCCTCCGGGGGGGGGTGGCAGCTAATTACACTAACCACTACACCACAGAAGCGGACCATAGCGAATAACTACAAAATTAAATAAGAAATGATAGGATATAAATATAAAATCAAATACATTTATGCTCATAACCTATACAGAGAACAAAAGTTTCAGCACAGAAATGTACTCTCTATTTTTGGGTCGCAGTCTACAAATATGCTGGCCTTGTTCCAAGTTGTCCTGGGTTCGAATTAACATTTATTGTATATATAGTCTGGCGCGGGGACTGATTATGCGTCCCGTTTTCAACACCAGACTGTCCGCTTCCGTATTGTAACTATTAGCTACCGTCCTCGGTCACCCGATTCGATTCCACGTACTTCCAGAGCTTTAAGAATGGCAGGCGGGCTATATATGTGGTTAAAATTGCACACACAGCTCACTTCTATTGGGGAATTGGCTGAAAAGAACTGCACCACCTCGGGACGAGGACACGGGTTTACTTTAACACTAGACTTCACCCTAGGCAGGGCCACATTCTCACAGACGCACGGGTCACCCATGGGGATCAACTCGCAAGACATGTACCAGGCCTCCTGGGAGGCCGCAAGCCATTAACAGTCATCATCATCATCATCATCATCATCATCATCATCGAGCGGAGTGGCCGCGCTGCAGCTATGAAGCCAAGATCTGCAGTCGGGAGACTCTTGGGTTCGAACCCCACCGTGGGCTTTCCAGAGAATGGTCTCCCGTGGTTTCCCTTTTTCACCTCCAGGCGAATGCCGGTACAGTTCCAATTCATAGGTCACAGCCTATTCCTTCCACCTCCTAACCCAATTTCATTCTCTATCACTAATCTCATCTTTTTAGCTCCCCAACTGAGGTTGAAATCAGGAAAGGCATCCGACCGTAAAACATGCCGTGTAAATTCATCTCACCTCATCTCCGAGTCAATATAATCAAGAAACGGATTAAGTGGTAGACACAAATTATCATCATCTTCATCATAAAAAACGTAAATCATCAATTCTAGGATACTCGAAAGTGGAATTCGAGCTCACTTATTTTCTCAATTGTCCTTAACGTCCTGTGAGCAGCCCATTTCACACTATCCAACAATTTGTGATAGAGGCAGGAATCGAACTCCAGCCAACCGTGCAGAGAGCTAATTGTAGTTCAAAATTACAACGATCCTAATAAACTTCTTATTCTTACCTCCGTCCTAGGTGCTATTAACGGGGTTCAACTGTAGCTTGCTATATTATCTAATTATTCTTAAGTGTGCCCTTTTGATAAGGACTAAAACACTTTATGGCTCAGCTAATTGCACGGACGGTTTTATCTCAGGTCAAGTCACGGAAAGCTCTCTCTCTCTCAACTACAAGCGCTGGAGAGTCATAAATCGGTCCCCGTCAACTACACAATTTGACAGTTTCCAACTGATCAGCTCATCCATGGCCGCACCGTGGGATACGCGCCTATTGTTCCAACCACAGGACAATGCATAGCTCTCATCTGCTCATTAATCTCGCTTTGTTTATGTTGATAGTGTCATCAACAATGGAGAATTTGGAACCTAATACCGGACTGAGTAAAAAATGTGGAGAATGTACACATTCTAATAATTATGCGAACAGTGAGTTATGATCGTCAAGCTTATGACAATCATGTGGCGCATTCGATTTTTATAGATAATGTTGGATAGTAATCGAGCTTTACTTCTTGAGGGTACAGGTTGTTCCCAGCACGTAATACCCCATCAGTTATCAGATTTGGCAAGGAAGGCCCTTGTGAAGCTTCGTATGTAAGTATGGCAGGACTGTCTTTTTTTTTTTTTTTGCTAGGGGCTTTACGTCGCACCGACACAGATAGGTCTTATGGCGACGATGGGATAGGAAAGGCCTAGGAGTTGGAAGGAAGCGGCCGTGGCCTTAATTAAGGTACAGCCCCAGCATTTGCCTGGTGTGAAAATGGGAAACCACGGAAAACCATCTTCAGGGCTGCCGATAGTGGGATTCGAACCTACTATCTCCCGGATGCAAGCTCACAGCCACGCGCCTCTACGCGCACGGCCAACTCGCCCAGTCCCGGATTATTTAATGTCTTCGCCGAATGGATTATAAACGAGTACATAACACAAACCAATCTGGAGGATAAAATGGGAAGAAACTAATTCAGGCCGTCAAATTTACTGATGACCAAGCTATGTCGCAGTTGTCCAAACATCCTATCCAGAATGCTGCTGGTGTTGCTGCTGAATGAGAAATCTATGGAATGGAAATCGGTATCAGTAAAACAAATGTAATTGTGCGCAGTAAGAATCACTGCCCATTACGTGTATATGTAGATAGCGAACCAGTACAGTTATGACTGAGACCTAAAATTGGACTCAAAAAGTGATAAGTTGTAAATACTTATATCCGTTGAAACGGTACTGTAATGCATTCTCTGTTCGACTTAAAGTACAACTTAATCACTCTCTACCTATATTTGTCTATTTGTCTATTGTGTCACTCTGTTGATTGAAATAACCTACGACAGTAACAAGAAACTGGATCGGAGCCTGAACAGCTACATAAGATATATATTTGATCTGCGATATTATTATCATATATCACCTTATTATAAGGAGTCTCGTGGTTTCGAGTGCACCAGCGCCGTGAACTTCACCCTTTTCTTGCCTCTCGTCCTATCATAACCATAATACAAGATCCGGCTCCTCTCTTGCCATACCCGTAAACCGCACTGCTGTTTACTTCCCCTCCTTCATGATCTCCACATCCAGGTCATGGATTGCTCTACCTGCGAACGTTCCCTCACATTGTAAGTTTAAAGTGGCTTGCCGTGAACTGTTGCTGAGTAAATCCCGCTGACTTGCTGATATTGTTGAATGACTGAATGCCTGAGGTGAATGAGTGGAGTAGCCTAACTGCTATCTCTTACAAGTCAAATTTCTATGTTTCTTCCACCACACAAAAGCCCTGTGCACAAAGTTTTTCATTCTCAGCTAATATTGTGCATACATATCGACAATTGACTTCCTCGACCTCGATGTGAGAGAGGCTCCACATGAGGCATGCCTGACGCTCGTAAACCTGTTCCCAATGTAACCAGCCTCTTTGTTGAATAGTGTTGATGTATCGTTCATAGTGTCGATTACTGTGTGCCTTTCATTGAGCAGACTGATATGTAAGAGCAAGTTATGTATCCGCATAGAAAGCAACGGGAAACTACACCACTATTATTTCCGTACTGTGCCTCTTGAGTAATTCCTAAGCTATGCGACCTTCTTCGGGTTGAGCAGTCAACACGCACATACATACATACATACATACATACATACATACATACATACATACATACATACATACATACATACATACATACATACATACATACATACATACATACATACATACATACATACTGTGCCCTAATCGTCTTATGGGTGCAATACATACAATAAAGTGAAGGAATATGTGGGCCTTATTTGCTACCTTCCTTTGCTGATTCTTCAGGAGTCATTTTCCAGCAAGATAAAGCTTACTCGCACACAGCTGTTGTTTCCCCAGAGCGTTCGCGCCGTGTTTTAACACTTCCTTGGCCTGCCCTGTCACTTGATTTATTGCCCATTGAATATCTGTGGGATGAGACAAGACGCCAGTTAGCTCCTTGACTAAGTGTGCGTGATATGGAGCCAAAGTTACAACTGTGAGAAATCTGCCGCAGCATATCATTCGGCATCAGTTGGATACCGTACTCAATAGTGTTAAAATATGTCTTCAGATACGAAGTGGTCCAGGAAGTATTAACAGAACCTTATTATATGCCGGAGGTGGGCGGCAAAAATTCCTAATGTAACGACATTTTAGTGACTTTTTTAAGTGTACCTAACGTTCCTTCTTGGTCCTTAAATGTTTTTATTAATGAGTGTAGATTAAGGGATAACTTTGACTTGGATATGATAATAATGTTATTGTTTCTTCCGTCCTACTTACGTGGTACTTTCTGACGGTTTTTGGAAACGCCGAGGTGCCGGAATTATGCCCCTCAGGAGTTTTTACATGCTAGTAAATCTACCGACACACGCTGACGTATTTGAGCACCTTCAAATACCAGCGGACTGAGCCAGGATCGAACCTGCCAAGTTGGGGTCAGTTAGGCAGCGCCTCAACAGTTTGAACCATTCAGCTCGGCAGCTTAGATATGAAGGTCATGTGAAACCGAACGTTATCCCATTCCCCCTTGTGTCATGGTAACTGTGATGGTAATGGTTTCTATTATGTTTTAGGGGAAGTAAAGAAAAGTATTTGTCGAGGATGTTCATAGAATAGAAATCAGTTCACCGAGATCGATAGTTGCAGTCGCTTAAGTGCGGCCAGTATCTAGTATTCGGGAGATTGTGGGTTCGAACCCCACTGTCGGCAGCCCTGAAGATGGTTTTCCGTGGTTTCCCACTTTCACACCAAGAAAATGCTGAGGCTGTACCTTAATTAAGGCCACGGCCACTTCCTTCCCACTCCTAGTACTTTCCTGTCCCATCGTCACCATAAGACCTATCTGTGTCGGTGCGACGTAAAGCAACTTGTAAAAAAAAAAAATCAGTTCTATGTCATACACAAACAGCAGCGTAACAAGAGATGAATCTTCCTTTCTTTTGCTGTCGTTTGTACGTCGCCCCAACACAGATAAAAGGCGGTATAGTTGAGTCCACTATCCCGCGAATACCAGCTCACAGCTACGAGACGCGAAATGCGTAGCCAACTTGCTCAATGGATGAATCTCCCCTTTTTATCTTCTAAAGTTGTCAAACTGGTAGGCTGCAGTTCTTCAATGGTACCTATGGTTTCTTCACCTCAGCGTAAGTTTGGCAGTCCTATTCCTCTCCTTAGTTGTCCCATGCATTATCATAACATTCAAATGCTGAGTTTTGGGAAATCCTGTGCCATTGATCATAGGATGCCCTGGACATCCACTCGCACATCCATCTTCTTCTTCTTCTTATTATTATTTCGATATATCCACCTGAGCCAAGGCTCTTCTTGGTGAAATACAAATAAATTACAATGGCGGCTATATTCACAATGTAATTACAAAATAAAATACACTAAATATATATTTTAACATGATGTAATAGATAAGATAGGACAAAGCTTCCTAAACATAATTACCATACTACTTTAAGTATTTAATTACATTACTCTTGAAAATAGATGAAGTTGGTAACATTTTTATAATTTTTAGAAGTGAGTTATACATAGTTATAGAAAAAAGGCCAAAGAGAATTTTGACCATAACTAGTAGAATGAATCTGACTGTAGTGAATATTATAAGTAATTCTCTTTTCATAACTATGAATCTGTGAATTGGTAATTATTGATGTGTTTGAGCGGACTAATTTGTATTGAATTTCATAGATCATAATTATAGAAGCCTTTATGGGGAGGTTTGAAAGGGATAAAATATTACAATGTTTATACAGATCTTTAGTCTGAGCCAGAATGGGCAGCTTGAACATTTCTTTTAGTGCTGTCCAAACAATTCTTTATTACAGCATGCCTAGACATGTACGAGTATCATATTAGAGATGTGGGTTTCAATAAGAATATAGTAACTAGTAAATTCCCCTTAACAACCCACGAGATAATTTATATCTCAATCTACTGAGGATACCAATCACAGGGATAATTTTATTACAAATAGTCTCCACGACAGATTTTCATCTATAAAAAGTCCTATGAGTTTGGTACTCTGCACTCTCATTACTCTATGATTGAAGGAAAGCATATTTTTATCCAAATTTAATACATATAAAGATTTTTGATAAATTATTGTACATTATATTCAACAGTCACAGATTCAACTGAATAATGGGAAATTTTGGTGATTAAATAGCAACACGAATTTGAAAAATCTGGTGTAGTGTCAGTACCGCAGTGGGTGTGTCGATGTACGCGGTAGACAATAAGGGTGAGGATATAGCAGTTTTCGCCGTGAGAAGAGGAGAGAGAGGAAAATAAGAGTGATGATGAGCATATACTACTACTACTACTGCTACTGCTACTACTACTACTACTACTACTACTACTACTACTACTACTACTACGTTTTTGCTATTTGCTTTACGTCGCACCGACACAGATAGGTCTTATCGCGATACTACTACTACTACTACTACTACTACTACTACTACTACTACTACTACTACTAATAATAATAATAATAATAAAAAGACAAAGTCACCTCCGTACAGGCCATGAAGGCCCTTGGAGGAGTGGAAGGTAAAGGCTTCCACCATTGTTAACCGCGGCACGTGATGGGGTAGAGTGGTTAGCTCTACGCCCGGCCGCCTTTGCCCCCAGGAATTAACCTGGTACTCATTTTTGATGTAGGCTGAGTGAACCTCAGGGCCATATGCTCCTCCGGAAGTGGAAATCTCGTTTCTTAAAGTTTTACGACTTCCTGACGGGGATTCGAACCCATGTCCTTCCGAGCAAACCGAGCACACCTTTACCGCCTCGGCCAAGCAGCCCCTAATAATAATAATAATAATAATAATAATAATAATAATAATAATAATAATAATAATAATAATAATAATAATAATAATAATAGGAATGCTAAATCGAGACTCTACAAAACTGTAATCTTCCAGCAGCTTTATGTGCAACATTGCTTGAATACCTACTCAAACAGAAGAATAAGCAAAACAGAGAGGATCCTAAGGAAAATTATGGGGCCTATTTGGGAGAATCTTAATCTAATACAATGGCGCAACAGGCCCGAAGGGCCTTCGCCTACCAAGCGACCGCTGATCAGCCCGAAGGCCTACAAATTACGAGGTGCCATGTGGTCAGCACGATGAATCCTCTCGGCCGTTATTCTTGGCTTCCTAGACCGCGGCCGCCATCTCACCGTCAGATAGCTCCTAACTTGTAATTACGTAGACTGAGTGGACCTCGAACCAGGCCTCAGGTTCAGGTAAATGTCCCTTACCTGGCTGGAAATCGAACCCGCGGCCCCCGAGTAAGACACTCTACCCCTACACCACGCGGCCGGCTATTTGGGAGGATAGCATATATGAATTGAGATCAGAAGAAGATTTATATACAGCATCAGAAAAAAAGGTCATGTTTTCAGAAAAAAACATCAAGATTCTTTGGTCACCTGTACAAAATTAGAGTAGGTGAAGCTTTATCTGTCCCTGTAAAAATTAAGAGAGGAATTCCTCAAGGCAGTATTATTGGATCTTTATGTTTTCTTATATATATCAATGATATGTGTAAAGAAGTGGAATCAGAGATAAGGCTTTTCGCAGATGATGTTATTCTGTACAGAGTAATAAATAAGTTACAAGATTGTGAGCAACTGCAAAATGACCTCGATAATGTTGTGAGATGGACAGTAGGCAATGGTATGATGATAAACGGGGATAAAAGTCAGGTTGTGAGTTTCACAAATAGGAAAAGTCCTCTCAGTTTTAATTACTGCGTTGATGGGGGTGGAAGTTCCCTTTGGGGATCATTGTAGATACATAGGTATAAATATAAGGAAAGATCTTCATTGGGGTAATCACATAAATATGATTGTAAATAAAGGGTACAGATCTCTGCACAGGGTTATGAGAGTATTTAGGGGTTGTAGTACGGATGTAAAGGAGAGAGCATATTTGTCTCTGGTGAGACCCCAACTAGAGTATGGTTCCAGTGTATGGGACCCCTCACCAGGATTACTTGATTCAGGAACTGGAAAAAATCCGAAGAAAACCAGCTCGATTTGTTCTGGGTGATTTCCGACAAAAGAGTAGCATTACATAAATCTTGCATAGTTTGGGCTGGGAAGACTTGGGAGAAAGGAGACGAGCTGCTCGACTAAGTGGTATGTTCCGAGCTGTCAGTGGAGAGATGGCGTGGGAGGACATCAGTAGACGAATAAGTTTGGATGGTGTCTTTAAAAGTAGGAAAGATCACAATATGAAGATAAAGTTGGAATTCAAGAGGACAAATTGGTGCAAATATTCGTTTATAGGAAGGGGAGTTAGGGATTGGAATAACTTACCAAGGGAGATGTTCAACAAATTTCCAATTTATTTGCAATCATTTAAGAAAAGGTTAGGAAAACAACAGATAGGGAATCTTCCACCTGGGCGACTGCCCTAAATGCAGATCAGTAGTGATAGATTGATTGAGTAAGGACAGATAAACAAAACTATTTTTTGAAAATTATGGTAATAAGAAAACCAAACCATTATTTTTCATGACAGCAGAAGAAGATTTAAAAAGTACTCAACATTAAACAAGAACTAATTGCAAATAGAAAAGAATCTAGTATAGCAATATTTGATGGCAAATTTCCAGAGAAAGCCACGAAGGAATCAGGCAGAAAATGGACGGAAGAAAGTAAACAACACTGAGAAAGGATGATGAATTTTTTGGAAGACAAGAAGAAAAAACTTAAAATAATAATAATAATAATAATAATAATAATAATAATAATAATAATAATAATAATAATAATAATAATAATAATAATCCACAGATTTTTAAAACCCCGGTAGGGATGAGGGGTGTGAACTGTGTCACATTTGAGAATTTGACCCTGTTTAACTCTCACATGCCCTTCCCGACGCCAACCCTACGTTGAGGGATTGTTTACTTTTGCATGTTTCTATGGTGATTGGTAATGAGGCGTGTTGGGTGTATATGAGGAGGAATGTATCGGGGCAGAGGATTTATCACACAGAGCTAAAATCCCCGATCCTACTGGGAATCGAACGCGAGAGCCTCTGAACCGAAGGCCTTGAGGCTGACCATTCAACCAGGGAGCCAATAATAATAATGTTACATATTTAACAATCCTTCAACTGCTATCGGTCTTAAAGGCACCAGAGTACCGGATTTCTAACATTTAAGCATTATTAAATTCCAGCCAACTATGTCAGTATTAGATCCCACTACCTCGAGGTCATAAGACGAAGCGTAACGAACTGAGCAGCGTAACGTAGTTGACCGAGAAAGAGAAGTGTGTTATATCAAACCAAGGTTGCAAACGTTTTCTTAACGTATCTCCCCTACAAGGCATCACTTGTTTTATATTCTGCTCTTCAAAGAGCCACATATAAGTAGAACGATACCGTCATTATTTCTGACTACTGGAGTGGAAATCATAATTCATCACTTCAGCTAGGGAGAGGCATGTCAGGCTGTTATACACATCTTCAGCCGCACTCGTTCAGGGAATGTTGATAGATCTAATGAGATGGACATTCGTTCATCAACGTGTCATTGTCATTCAAACGTCTTGTTTAATTGCGCTTCATTCTTATTCTTATTAGTAGTAAAGAAAACGAACTCATAGTTTTATTTGACTGTTGATAGTGTGATCATAGCCACAGCACCTCCAATTTTACGTGGGGTTCGGAACACTGGAACGTGACTTTTCATTTTTTTAAACCCGCATGCATTATCTTCGAATGTGGGATTCAAATCGTCGCTGCCTTCGCGAAAATCAAGTGACGATGTCACTTTTATCACTCCCCGATTAGTACGAATTTTTCCAGGTTTCTTAACATCCAATCTATAGACATTTTGTAATCATAATTCTGTTTCCTGGATGGTCATACTCTACCGACGATCGAAGGTTAACGAATTGCCCATACTGCCACAGGCATCATCATTCAGTATTCAGCCCGTAGGCTGGTTTGATCCTCAATTTTTTACAATGTGCTTTACGTCGCACCGACACAGATAGGTCTTATGGTGACAATGGGATAGGAGAGGGGTAGGAGTGGGAAGGAAGCGGCCGTGGCCATAATTAAGATACAGCCCCGGCATTTGCCTGGTGTGAAAATGGGAAACCACTACGTACCATCTTCAGGGCTGCCGACAGTGGAGTTCGAACCCACTATCTCCCGAATGCAAGCTGATAGCCACGTGATCCAAATCGCGCAGTCACTTGCTCAGTCCAAACTTTCTGCCATCAGCTGCATATGTCCTAGGCATCACCGAAGAGGCATACTAGAGAAATGAGGAGTGATTTAGTTTCTCCTTGCTTTCCTCACCGAGCCAGAAGTTGCTATTACATATCAGTCCGTCAAGCCCACTGCAAATAATGCACCAGTCGACCACATGAGTGACATTTTGCACCATTCACAACAGGGTCTGGCTGCATAAAGAATGGCATTACTATCATCACTCATACCTCAGTCACTTTCATGTTGTCAAAGCCAAGGATGAGACTGAGACATGTCGATGAAAGTCGCACATTTAATCTAACCTATACTCGAAATATATAGTGCACTGTAAACACTTGGTCTAGCAAAATCAGGTGAATGTATCACCGAAAGCCTAATACAGTAAACTTCTGGTTATTTGGGCTTAAAGAGGGGAGGAACTGTACAAAACGTCTAGAAGCATAAATAATATAATTCAATATAAAATGGTGATGCCAATAGAGTAGGGTATTTTAAAATTAGCGAGAAATATTTTTTTTAAAAAATACCGTGTAGTGTTGTTTGTCTATGAGAGCAGTTTAACATTTCCTCACACTGCATATTTTACTTTTCGCCTAGGAATGTCTTGTTGATTTATATATTCAAGCAACGTATCACGTCACTGCAAGGCGATGCTATCCCTGATAGCTACAGCGCAGTCACTTGTTGTCATCTACTTCCTTCTCGATCTTTTTTTATCACTTCCAATGTTTGTATTTCTGTTAAACAGTTTTCGTATGTTTTTCTGTCATAACGAAATACAACTGAAGATTATACATACTATAGAACACAGATGTTGAATTCAATGTACTCAGAAACTGTAGACCATCATTACATTCAATACTCTGTTGTCAAGTGACGTGAGTTTTATTGCTGTCGAAAATAGCTACGTATCTTAATAGTTCAACTTACAGAAAGCCTAGTTCAAACGCAGGAAAATTAACGCACAGTACAGTAATTATCAATTTTTCTTTCGTCTTTAGCTTGAACGAATAATTCGCACATGAATAGTCGGGAATTTACATCAATTTCATTTTATGATCTATAATTCTTGTATCCTGGAATGTCAGTATAACAGGCTGTTTCAATTGTAGGAGAAGTCACATTTATTGCAATAACACTGTGCTAAATTATTGTACAAACATATATTACTTTTAGAAGAAAGGTAACTTGTAAATACCTTGCCTGCCATCTTGCACTGGATTAGAACCATTTCCACGTGAGTTACTAAAGCGTTCTTATTCAAATGTCAATATGAGTATATAACTTACAGAAAGGCTCTTTAGCTGAATTGTTAGCGTCGTTAACTTTATCTCAGAGCATCCGAGGGTCTATTCCCGGCCGCCTCGGGAATTTCAGCCACGTCTGGTTGATTCTTTTGGTTCGGTGACTGGGTATTTTGTTTCAATACACTCCTCTTCTTTACACACAACACACCCCAGTACCAAACAACACAGAACCACGCAATAGTAAAGACATCCCCCCACATGGGGTTGGTGCGAGGAAGGCCATCCGGGCATACAACAGGGCCAACTCCACATGTGTAAGTTCACACCCACGAATCCATCTGGGTATGGTAGAAGTGACGGAAGGAATAGAAGAACTGAGAGAAACTATTTGATAAACTTTGGAAGAAATGGCACTTGATGCCTTCGAAATCTACGGTTTTAGTTATTGATATCTGTCCGATTGAAAGTGCTCTATTGGCACTATTGCTCTTGCAAGGAATCAGGGTAACTTGAAGGTGCAGTCCATCCTAACGTCACATGATGTCACAAAAGGAGGTAGAGATTCAAATTAGGTTATGTTCCTTTGTTGCGCACCATGTACTCCAGTATCCAATTATTTTATTCTCTCCTTTCGTGTCTTATATATCCTAGAGGAACACAGTTCGCTAACGAGCTAAACGTAATCTCGTCATCAGGACGCTGGGCGACCCTCGTTTGTTCAGAATGCTGATGTTTATTCTGTATGTTATTTTTGTGTCGCGGGTCACCAAAGAGTAGCTCCGGTTTAATGCAGAGCGGGTTAGGCTACATCATCCCTGTCTATGACGTAACTGCGCTGCCTCCAGCTATTTCCCTCCAGGCATAGTTTACTCTTCACATGGGAACTGGTGATTCGAGATTCTGTACTTCTCCTTGTACAGAAAATCTCGGGAGGAATTCTGAACATTATTTTCTAAAGTGCCATTCTTGGTCCCATTTTTTTCACACCACGATGTCTCCTCCCCATTT